>NW_022589707.1:33070494-33091178 GCF_004348235.1 Phoca vitulina | reverse complement strand
TTCCTTCCTTCCTTCCTTCCTTCCTTCCTTCCTTCCTTCCTTCCTTCCTTCCTTCCTTCCTTCCCTCCTTCCTTCCTTCCGTTCTTTTATTGGCAGAATTGATGCAGGGGACATGTGGCTGTCAGCTCACTCAGGGGTATGCATAGAGGAATTTCAGAATATTTTAGATGTTACAAAATTGCAAGTTAACAACTGACAGAGGTAGTTACGGAAATTAGTCTTTCAAATCATTTATCAGAGTGCTTACAATTCCCATTTCAAGGCAGGTGAAATAATAATGGATATTTGGAACTTGAATCCTATTCAATGCTTGCAAGAGAAAGACTATCTGCATCCAAATTCTTTGAATAAATGGAAGAACCAGGACTGCCTGGGCAGATCTTGCTGCCGCCACTGGTTTGTTTTTTGTTTTTTTTTTTTCTTCAAGATTTTATTTGACAGAGACAGCGAGAGAGGGAGCACAAGCAGGGGGAGAGGGAGAGGGAGAAGCAGGCCTCCCGCAGAGCAGGGAGCCCGATGCGGGGCTCGATCCCAGGACCCTGGAATCATGACCTGAGCCGAAGGCAGACGCTCAACGACTGAGCCACCCAGGCGCCCCACCGCCACTGTTTTAACATGATGCTTAGCAGCAGCCAAGGGAAAAAGCGAAGAGAGCTGATGCTCATTGCCATTAAACAAAATATTCCTCGTGAATCCATATGTCATCCGTGCTGCTCCCAGGCTGTTTGAAACCAGAAGTCAGAAAACAATCCTCAGCCTTAAATGTGACAGCAAAGGGTCTGGCTTCCTTCAAGAGAGAAGAGAAAACCCTTGTCATGAAAATGCTGCTCTCTTGCTCAAAAATGATTCCCTTGGTGTTCCCAAATATTAAAATGGCAACAGCCTTTTAAGCCAAAAAGCAAACTCCTCCAAGTAATTATAGTGCATGAAAGGATAACTGGAAAATATGTTGTGGGATTGGTTATGGCAGTGTAGCTCAGCTGGGTGGAAGGAAAACACCTAAAAACCCAAAGCCCATCAGTTTTACAATAGTGTTTCAATAGGGTTTCTGCTGAGATTTAGTGCAGTCCTAAGTGCCCTTTTGTGGGAACATCAATACAAGTATTCATAGAGTACTTTGCAAAACGATGTGGGCAAATGATATACAACCAAAATAAAACAAAAAAGACCAGTCAAGTTGAAACCCTGTTACCACCAGAAAACCCAGCACGGAGCAAATATTTTCATGTGATAATTTAAATGATGTGATAATTTAACCAAGATACGCAGTGGAAGACTTGTTTATCCTCTGTCCTCTAATGTGGCCATCTTAGGAAGGCATCCACTTTTGAAGATGGCATTTAATTACGAGAGCAAATTAGAGAAAATGCAAGAACGATCATAAAACCAAAATTTGGGGGAAATGCCACCTTGAATCTCTTCTGCCCTCTGCTGGGTATTGCATATATTCTCCTTGTCGGGGGCTGGGGTGGGGAGCAGGGTGTGCGGCAGGTGTGGATTTCTCCACCTCAATTCCTCCTAGAAAACAATGTTAAGGTGGGTCTGGATGTGACAAATATCTCCATTCTGCTGAATCTTATAGGTAAATATCATGGGAGTGAGTCAGGTGTTTTTTCTTTTCTTGTTATAAAATTATGATAAAACATACATCACATAAAATTTACCCTTTTAACCCTATTTAAGTGTACAGTTCAGTGGCATTAAGTACATTCATATTGCTTTGCAACCACCATCCATCACCAGAACATTTTTCACTTTGCAAAACTGAAATCTTATACCCATTAAACACGAACTCCCCCATTCCCCCTTCTCCCAGCCCCTGGCAACCGCCACTTGACTTTCTGTCTCTATGAATTTGACTACTCTAGGTACCTCGTATAGTATTCGTCCTTTAGTGATCTGGTGTTTATTTTTAAAGCTCATAATGAAATAGGAAAAGCACATCTAGGTAATAATGAGGAGAGAGGAAAATAAAAGACTATAGCATAGTATTGGCAAGCTTACGAAGGAGGCAGGGAGTTAACATAGTGACAAGTGGATAAACGGAACAGTGTAACAAAGCCTGGCAAATGTCTCACGGTTCCAACTCCTTAGCTCAAAAGAAGCCCCACATAAGTAAATTGCACAAGGAACACAGCTACTTTGTGGCAGAGCTTGGTTTGAGTCTAGGTTTTTGTGACTCTAAAGTTTCACCGCATTGATATTTTTATTTTATTAACCAATTTCCTCTAGTGCAGTTACTCATCTTTTACAACATTAAGAAATTCCCCACGGATAAAGAACAGGTCTATTTCTCACACATACGTTGGTCACCTATCAATTAATTTTAATATGTTTGACTTCTGAGACCTTGAACCCCAAGTATCCTCTATTATCTTACCCTTGGTCTGAAACACTATAACTTAAGAGTGGCTGTTTATTACCTAGAGCTTGGACCCCTTGAGGTCCTAGGATCTTGACAGTCATTGTCACTTGGGTTTACCCTGGTTCAGTAGGATTTCTTAGAGGGACCAGAAAGGAGGCAAAGTTCATCAAAGTCATTCCCACACTAGAAGTGAGGAGTGAGGAGGAGCTTCTAAACTGCGTATTTGTAGAATCAGCAAAAGGATTAATTGGGACAAACAAACTACACTGTTTTGTTTGTTTTTTAATAAGCACAGGTGTAGCCAACAACCAAGCAACAAAAAGAAAATTGAATTGTGGTGTGCTTTCCAGGGTTAGCACCTGGTCAGTAGCATGTTGGAACAGTGGGCATGGCTCGTGGATTCTGCTGGTGCCCCTCACTCAGCTCTGATGTCCTCAACATGGGATTCCTGGCATCTAGATTCTGTGTGTTGGGTTCTCTACTTGTAAGGGCTTCAAGTCCCACTGAAAGTCAGAGTCTTTATTATCCTCTGAATTTCTAACGCTCTAGCTGTTGGTGTTCTTGTTTGCTTGACAAGTCTGTGCATTTGCTGGAGAAGCAATGTTCTCATCTTGTTAAATCTGTTTAAAAACAACAAGCAGATAGACTCTCCTTCTCATTGCTGGTGCTGGCAGTGTTGGGGGGGGAATGTTCTAGTTCTGCCAGACTGAGGGAGATCCTGCCCAGTGCTCCTCCCTATACAGGCCCAGGGTAAGGGCCCAGTAAACAACAGCCATGGTTGGCATTCAGCACCCTGGGGAGATCCCATGCAGGAAAATGGAGCAAGGGCAACATTTATGCCTCTCTTCTCTTATTAAATGTCATCATGGAATCTGTTGACATTAGCTAGGCATCGCCCTGGCTGATCCAGCTGATGTCCTCGGCATTCTTTGATGTCCTCCTGACACTCACACTCTCCATAACTCAGGCACCCATCCAGCACTCTCAGCTTTGCCCCCAGAAGGTGAGTTTCCAGCACAGTTTAGAAAAATAAAGAGAAATAAGAATGTCTTCATTTTCTTCAGATCATCCTGAAGCCGACTCTCAGGCAAAAATTTAGGTGCAGGGGGCTTCCTCGGAGGTGATCCCAGGGAGCAGAAGCAGGGAGTGCAATGAGACAGAAGAAGAAAGCCAACAAAGGGGACATGGATGAGGGGGCTGCAGGACACAATGGGGACTCAGTCCTTCTAGGAACTTTCTGAGAAACTGTGGAACATGCCTCAGGACCCAAGCATGGCCAGGCTGGGCACTTACCCAGGTTCTCCCCAGGGTTCTACTCTCCCACTCCCTGGATGTACCCGTGTGCAACCTGTATTGTTGAGAAGGCCCCAGGCAGAGTGTCACATTGTTCGGAAGAAAGGAGTGAAGGTGGAGAAAGCTCAAGGCCACAAAGCCTAGGTCTTTTACCATGAATCTGAGCCAGAGTCCAGGAGCTGGGAGCTTACTCTTACTTAGGAGATTTTAAAATGTGACACACTCACTCCTCTAGGACCTTCAAAATTATTTGATCCCACTGTTTGGTGACAGTAATAGATCTGGTTTCTCGGAATCCTTTGTCTGTGATAGCGGTAGTGGTAATGGAAATAAAAAGTCACAAGAGGCACCTGGGTGGCTCAGTCAGTTAAACATCTGACACTTGGTTTTGGCTCAGGTCATGGTCTCAGGGTTGTGAGATCGAGCCCTGCATCGGGCTCCATACACAGCAGGGAGTCTGCTTGGAGTTTTTCTCTCTCCCTCTCCCTCTGCCCCTCTCCCTCAAATAAATAAACCTTTTTTAAAAAGTCACAAAAGTCATGGCAACACTGGGCTGAAGCCAGGCTCCCCAAAAACATGACAAGCTGCCTAATTTTGAGGTGGCTTCTAATAAATATATTTTCTGATGGCCACAGAGGGAGGCACAGGTATGAAGATCTAGAGTAAACAAGTGGGCATGGATTCTTAGGAGGTTTTCCCGGTGGGAATGAAGACACCAAGCCAAAGAGGATGGCACTTTGTTGGCTTGTGGAAAAAGATCTTAAAGTGACTAGTAGGTTCATTCAGTTGCTTAGAGGTGATGAAAACCCATAGTTCCCTGGAATTCCCTTGATCCCCTAAAATTCAGACTGGATTGGGGTGCCTGGGTGGCTCAGTCATTAAGCATCTGCCTTCAGCTCAGGTCATGATCCCAGGGTCCTGGGATGGAGCCCCGCGTCAGGCTCCCTGCTCAGCGTGGAGCCTGCTTCTCCCTCTCCCACTCCCCCTGCCTGTGTTCTCTCTCTCATTGTATCTCTCTCTGTCAAATAAATAAATAAAAATCTTTAAAAAAAAAAGTCAGGCTGGATTAACAGAAGTCAATCATCCCTGAGTATTTTTTTTTTTTTTTTTTTTTGGCCAATGAAAAACTTATTTTGTCGATACAAACAGTTGTAGTGATGATGCAAGTGTTTCTGGGTCCTGAGGACCCTGAGAGGACCTAGAAGTGCCTGTGAATCATTTGATTAAGATGACACATATGTGTTCTCCTCCATCAGCCTTGGGTATATTTGCCATTTTATATCTCATGAATGGTTTTTTGGCTAATTTTTCTTGAGCTCTGTGCTATGCTGCTAAGGTTGCCATGATTCCTGAACCTGAAAAAGCAGTTGACAAATCCACTAAGGTAAGGTGCTACCCATGCTGAAAACTACTTGTGAGGTGGGGATCCTCTTTCACCATTTATGATTCATTCAACAATGCTTTGACCGAAATGCCATGTCACAGGTTAGCAGAGGATCTGATGGGAAAAGATGGGCAGGGAACTTGCCCTTTGTGCACCGTCCTGTGTTTGGGGACGTGGGAGTGGGGATGTACTCAGGGGACATTAACTGTGTGTTCGTCTTGGCAACTAAGGGGGAGGGTTTGTAAAATGCTGAGAATCTGGTAGCTTCGGGTAAGGGCCTGGGATACCATGATGAAAATTAGTCCTTGAGAGAGAGAAAGGTCATCAAAGGTCATTCCAATACCCTAGACGTGAGGAGGGAAGAGAGAACATGAATAAATTTGTTCTCTTGGTGGTTTGAGTTTAGGGAATCTATTCATAGTTTGGGTCTTGGCTGTTGTGTGCTCAGAGATACTAAAGTCCTTTATAGTTAATTTTTATTTTAACAGGAGCTTGGGTCCATTCTGGAATGAAGGTTTGGGGTAGCCAAGAACCAAGTGTTGGAGCATGATATACGTGAATGTTGATGCAAATATTCTCTGGCTCATCCTCTAGGGACTGGGCCTACAGTCCCTCAGAGTGGGGCTTCAAAGGAACTAAACCCCCTGGAATACTGACGAGAAGCTGCTCTATTCCCATTAGAGCAGCAAAAGCAATATGGAAGTGGATGGTTAGGAATTGGAGGTGGTGCCCACATGAGGCCACATGAGGCATTTTTGTCTTCATCCCCATGATCCCTTACGCTCTGTTCTTTCAGAGCACCAGCACCGATATTAAGTATTGCAGCACCATAGGCAGGACAGGGTAGTGGTGTTTCCGATCAGAGATAAGGACTCGGACTTGAGAGTGGTTTCAGTTACTTGCTTTGGGTGAAAAAGTTGTAAGTGCCGGAGCAGGACATAGAACCAGGTCTCAGACCCCAGGGTGTTGTGCTTTCTGCCCAACAATCATGACTTTCTGTCTCCCATGTGTTTCAGCTGCGCCTTCTATTTCTGTACACCCATCTCCTTTCTTTCTTTTTTTTCCCTATCTACCTACCTACCTACCTACTTACCTACCTACCTACCTACCTATTTCTATTCATGTAGGAAATGGCCTACCATGCAAGTTAGCCTTTTTTCTTTTTTAATGCTTAGTTTATTCTTTTTTTTTTTTTGAGAGAGAGAGCAAGTGCAAGTGGCGGCAGGGATGGGGGGCAGAGGGAGAGAGAGTGTCCCAAGCCAACTCTACACTGAGCACAGAGCCCGACATGGGGCTAGATCCCATGACCCTGAGATCATGACCTGAGCCAAAATCAAGAGTCAGATGTTTAACCAACTGAGCCACCCAGGTGCCGCATGTAAGTTAGTCTTTAAAAGAAGGGATAAAATTGACTGCGGGACAATAGCCAAATTGCTATTGCTGGTAAAACATTCTTTAATTTGAGCTAAATTCAGAATTTGTTGATAATTCACTCAAAGCATAATATGAGCTATCTGTCAAGACAGAAGTAATTAGTGATAATTCAATGAAAGGGGACAGTTTTAATTTATTAAAAAAGTCATTTAAGAACTTTAGACATTAACAAATTCATGTAGTTAATGTTTTTTGCTTTATATAAACAATTAATGTACTAAGTACTCTGTCCATTAAAGGCAGTTCAGCAGGGTCTCCATTTGGAAACACTTTGTAGATTATTCGTTTGAGTAACTCTATGTACTAGAGTATGATGTTATTAAGTGAAAATGAACTTGAGAAGACAGGCTATTGTTAGAAATTGTTATTCTATCATGGAATTGAACAAGACTCCAGCCTTTATTATCAGAGAGCAGAAAAGGAGGCCAGGAAATAACACCACTTGGCCTCCGGGGAAGGCATAAAGCTCTTCTGCATTAACCCATCCCATCCCATGTCAGAGGAATGCTAAAGAGAATGGATCTGAGTAGAAGGGTATTCAATGACTCCCAGCACTTAGATGTAGAGAATTTTGAGAAACAAGGAAAGAGGTTTTGATTCCAGGTCAGAATGGAAAGTTTTCTGTTTTTCTTTTCCCTCTCTGCAGATGTGCTCTCCTTTCTCCTGGCACTACTTCTGAAAAAGGGGTGAGGGGCTGCCTCCTCCTTCTACCTCCAGGAACCTGTTGACCAGAATCAGATTCCACCTCCCTCTTCCTTGCTTTTCTTTGGCATGATTTCCCTTGGAATGGCTTTACCTGGCCGTTTGCATGGCAATAATTCGAGGGTCAGAATATGAGTCTGGGCCTAAGGGAAATGCATGTAGGAAGTATCTTTGTCAGTTTTGCCCCTTACTCTCATAGCTGTCCCATTTAAGAAGTGAGTCACTGAGCTTCCATTAAGGGTTTGATATTGGGTCTGAGCCCAAAGTCCCGCTTAGCAATAAAGTGAAACTTTGCCTAGGCTTATGCTATGTGTGTTGATCTATGCTGCATTAATTATCTATTGCTACATAACAAATTATTCTAAAATTTAGTGGCTTAAAATATTAAACTTTTATTGTCGCATGGGTTTTGTGCGTTAGAATCTAAGCAGCTTAGCTGGGTGTTTCTAGTTTGGATCTCTCATGAGGTTGTAGTCATAATGTTGGCTAGGGCTGCAACCATCTGAAGGTTGGACTGGGGCTAGAAGATGAATTCCAAGATGGCCCTCTCACATGGCTGTTAAGAAGTCTGTCTCAGTTGTTGCTAGGTGTTGGCAGGAGTCCTAAATCCATATCACTTCAACCTCTCTAGGGCTGTTTAATTGAATGCCTTCCTGACATGGCAGCTAGCATTCCTTCAGAGTAAATGATTCAAGAGAGAAGATAGAATGGGCAAGGAGAAAACTGCAATGCCTCTTAGGACCTAGTCTCAGAAGTCACACACCATTGCATCTCTTTGTTAGAACTTAAGCCCACACTCAAGGGTAGGGGAATTAGGCTCTATCTTTTGAAGGGAGGAGTACCAGATAATTGGTGGACATATTTTGAAACTACCACACAATCCAAAGACTGCTACTGCTCACCAATCTCTGTGTGTCTCCTTTTGTGTTGGGCACACATCTGAATTTTATATGCTTACTCCTTTTTGTCACCTTTGTTTTTGGAATCAGACTCTTACCTCTGTGACTGAAATTGAGTCCATGCATGTCAGGAGAAGTGATGCTCATTTCTTCCAGGCCTGGCCTCTTAGAAGCCCATCCTCAATGGCCTTGGAGGCATGTTGAAGATGTTGCCTCTGAGCTCCTAGCATCACAAGCTGAAAGGAGCCATGGTGTGACAAATAGAATGGCTCTGTTGTCTCCAGTGGTCTGTGATCTGAGGAAGTAAAACACTTTAATCATTTTAGATGCAGATTTCTGGGTTTATCTCTTATAGCACCTAGATTTATTTACTCTAATAGGATATCTTCAAGAGGGACTTAAGGAAATGATGTAAGATATGAATATGAGTGTAGGATAACTATGTAATTTTTCACATGTTATCATGGAAAAATTTTGGGAAAATGTAAAATACAATGTTAGTGGTAATTTGGGGATAGTTTTTACTTCTTTAATACTTGCTTTTGGGGTATTTTCCAAATTTTCTGGTGTTTGTCATAAAAATATAACTTATTATCTTTATTAAAAATTTTTATTCAAGTATAATTGACATATAACATTATATTAATTTTGGGTGTACAACATAATGATTCAATATTTGTATATATTACAAAATGATTACAGTAATAAGTCTAGTTAATATCCATCTTCATTCATAGTTACAATTTTTTTCTCTTCTGATGGGGACTTTTAAGGTCTACTCTCTTAGCAACTTTCAAATATGCCATACAGTATTATTAACTATAATCACCATGCTGTACATTACATCCCCATAAATTATTTTATAACTGGAAGTTTGTACTTTTGACCCCCTTCACCCATTTCACCCATTCCCACCCTCTGCCTCCAGTAACCACCAATCTGTTTTCTATATCTAGGAGCTTATTTTTTTGTTCATTTGTTTGTCTATTTTTAGATTTCACATATGTGTGAGATCATATGATATTTGTCTTTTTTTGCCTGACTTATTTCACTTAGCATAATGCCCTCAAGTTCCATCCATGTTATTGCAAATGGCAAAATTTAATTATTTTTTATGGCTGAGTAGCATTCTGTTGTATATGTATATAGACATACATACATACATACATACATACCACATATTCTTTACCCATGCATCCATCAATGGACACTTACGTTGTTTCCCTACCTTGGCTATTATAAATAGTGCTACAATAAACATGGGAGTAAAAATATCTTTTTGAATTAGTGTTTTTGTTTTCTTCAGATAAATACCCAGAAGTGGAATTGCTTGATCATATGGTAGTTCTATTTTTAATTTTTTGAGGAGCTTCCATACTGTTTTCTGTAGTGGCTGTACCAATTTGGATTCCCACTAACAATGCACAAGAGTTCCCTTTTCTCCATATCCTCACCAACACTTGCTTCTTCTTGTCTTTTTGATAATAGTCATTCTAACAGGTATGAGGGGATACCTAACTGTGGTTTTGATTTGCAATTCCCTGACAACTAGTGATATTGACCATCTTTTCATGTATCTGTTGGCCATCTGTAGGTCTTCTTTGGAAAAATGCCTATTCAGATCCTCTGCCCATTTTTTTTTTTAAAGATTTTATTTATTTATTTGAGAGAGAGAATGAGATAGAGAGCACGAGAGGGGGAGGGTCAGAGGGAGAAGCAGACTCCCCACTGAGCAGGGAGCCCGATGCGGGACTCGATCCCGGGACTCCAGGATCATGACCTGAGCCGAAGGCAGTCGCCTAACCAACTGAGCTACCCAGGCGCCCGCCTCTGTCCATTTTTTAATTAGATTAGGGCTTTTGCTATTGAGTTATGGGAGTTTTATATATTTTGGATATTAACCCAATATCAGATATATGATTTGCAAATATTTTCTTCGATTTGGTAGGCAGATTTCTCTTCTTTATGATTTCATTTGTTGTGCAGAAAGAAGCTTTTTAGTTTGATGTAGCCCTACTTGTTTCTTTTTGCTTTTGTTGACTTTGCTTTTGGAGTCAGATCCACAACTTATCTTTAAAAAAGCAAAATACTAATTTTGTGAAGATAATGAATCCTTATCTCTATTCTTATTTTTACCACTACTTTTATTTTTGTTTTTCTTTTCTCTCACTTTGATGACTTATTTTCTTTAAACTTTTGGCATCCAGTGACAAAGATGCAGTTGATTATCTACTCAAGAAAGCTAGTTACATGCCCCTCTTGTCACCTCCTACCTCAATTGAGATTCCCCAGATAGTAGAGATTCATAACAGGAGAGGGCTAAGTCAGAAGATCTGTTGGGACTTCAGCATAGACCAGGCAGGAGGAAGAAGCCAGGATCTGATATGCCAGGTGGGCATAGGTGAACTATGAGAAATAGCTGTTTATGGCTCTAGTTCAGTCTTGGTTTTGCTTTTGCATTTTGTAATTCCTTGCTTTGTTGTATTTTTTTCTTTCAGTCTACAAATTCCTATCACATCTATTCTTTCTTCTCAACTCTTCTGTCCTTGGAGTTCCCTGATCCTATTTTCTGGAGGTCATGCCCTCCATGTCTTTTTGAAGACACCAAGACAATGCCTTCTAAAATTTTCCTTTCTCCTCTTTCCTTCCTTCTTTCTTTTCTCCTTGGTTTTTGAAACACATTTTTTTTTAAGGATTTTATTTATTTATTTGAGAGAGACAGAGATAGCAACAGAGATAGCATGAAAGAGCATGAGCGGGAAGGAGAGGGAGACGCAGGCTTCCCGCCAAGGAAGGAACCTGATGTGGGGCTCGATCGCAGGACCCTGGGATCATGACCTGAGCCGAAGGCAGACGCTTAACCAGTTGAGCCACCCAGGTGCCCCTGAAACACATTTATATATATATGCTATTCTAAGTTTTCAGGAAACATTCCCTTTTCCATATGCTTCAGGATATTTTATGAATCACCTTGTGTTTTTCATTTGTTTGTTTGTTTCCACATATTTTAATAGGAAAATATCTTTTTAGGCCAACAGATGAGATGCTCAGCCTAGAGGGTATCAAAGAGGTTCAAAGAGGAATAAGAAAGGTACCTGCCTCCTGGGCCTACCATCCCAACATTTATCAATACATCCTAATTAACAGTCACAGTACCAAATACTAACCTTACATCAGAGGGAAGAATGGAGCATTCTGGGGGTGTAGAAGGGGGAGCAAGTAACACTGCCTAGAGACATCAGAGAAGCTTTGAAAAGAAGGGTAAATTTGAACCATATCTTGAAGAATGAGTCATAATTCACCCCGCAGAGTACAGAAGGAAACAGTACATGCAAAGTTGTGGAGATGAAGAGAGCAAGTAATTTGGGATAGTGATAGTATAGGGTGATGTCCAGGGCCAGCAGATGACTGCAGAGGGATAGGCAGAAGGCCATTATGAAGAAACTCATGGCCCATGCTGATGATTTTAGATTGCACTTGGAGTTTAAAAAAGGACCAACTGTTGGGTTTTAAGTAAGGGGATGATATAAAGAGTTCTGTGTTTGAAAAGCGCATGGCAGCATGGTGGCAGTATAAAGGATGTATCCAAGAGGCTGCCACTGCAGATGGGGCGATTTCCCATACTCCCTGAGGGACTCCTGGAGACACAAGTGTCCCTGGCCAAGAGGCTACCAATTATTGTGAAAATACGTTTTAATGGTCGTTCTTTCAAAAGAATCTTATTAACCATTTTTCTTCCTTCTATTTAAATATAAATATTTCTATTATATGAAGCATTTAAAATAGCCGTGGATTGCTCTTTCCAGTTAAAAACATGTTTTATGTGCTTATACCTTGTTTATAGGCTGCCTTTGCCTTTGAATAATCTGAAAATCTCCTCAGAAGTGTGTTGTTTCCCTTTAAAACACTTCCAAACCAATTTCTCCTCCTGTGTCTCCCATGTTCTATTCTCTGGACTTTGGAGACATTAATATGCAGGTCAGTTTGTGTCTGTTGCCTTCTCTACGTCTCCTGGGACTTAAGGAGGTGTGTAAGCCTGCCAGTCCCCTTTCCAGGACCTTGTATTCTTGGTCCCATCATGACATCTGCCAGGCTGTGTTTGTTCACTGGGGCTTTTGGCAGCTCCAGTTGCTTGCGAAAATGAGATGATTTATGTAAGACAAAGAAATGCTGCCAAAATATCAGGAGTTGTGCTGTGTCAGGTAGCTGCAGGTTCTCTGCATGGAACAATAGTCGTTGGAGAGTCATTAGCAATTACTTTATGGCAATTTTCTGAGGTGGGGTAAATCTTTTCTCCAGCAACCCCTGTTTGCATAGGAGCAGAGATGCCAAGAGAATGAAATTCTCTGCCTGTGTTCCTTGGTCCCTGCGGGAGTCCTTCTATGGTGGAGATTACATGATGCCTCTCCTGTTGAGGATCCTTATTCTACGGGATGCTCAAAGGCATCAGAATATTTCTCTGAATTATAGAAGCCAGTGAGTAAAGAATAATCAATGGGGCAAAAGGAGTCCCAGGAATGTATTTCTTTGAAGAAGGCTATGGGGAATTACATAGCGCTGATATTTCTCCTAATTGTTGAAGAGATCTGTTTGGATCTTTATGACCTGTACTGGTCTGCTAGAGCTGCCGTAACAAAATGCCACAGACTGGGTGGCTTAAACAACAAAAATCTATTTTCTTGCAGTTATGGAGGTTGGATGTCCAAGCTCAAGGTACTGTTGGGGTTGATTTGTGGTAAAGGCTCTCTTTCCAGCTTGCAGATGGCACCTTGTTGCTGTGTCCTCACATGGCCTTTCCTCTGTGCACATAACAAAGAGAGAGGGAGCTCTCTGGAATCTGTCTCTTCCTCCTTTTTTTTTTTTTTTTTTTTTGTAAGATTTATTTATTAGAGAGAGAGAGTTGGGGGGGGAGGGAGAGAGTGTCTTAAGCAGACTCCATGCCCAGCGTGGAGCCCAACATGGGGTTGCATCTCACGACCCTGAGATCACAACCTGAGCTGAAAATGAGTCAGATACCCAACCGACTGTGGCACCCAGGCGCCTTGTCTCTTCCTCTTTTTAGAAGAACACCTGTCCTATTGGATTAGGGCCCTGCCCTTATGACTTCATTTAACCTTAATGACCTTCATAAAGGCCCTATCTCCAAATGCAGTCACAGTGGGGACTAGGGCTTCAACATATGAATTTGGGGAAGTGGGGGAACAAAATTCAGTCCATAACATGGCCTGACCAGGAAAATGAACACAGAGCCTGGAAACCATGAAGGCCAGGGACTGGGAATTTGAGCTTGGACCTCAGAATTAACTGGATCCCTGGGCATTCTGTGAACCCAAGGGCAGACCCTACCACCTCTTCAAAAGGTTTTGCCTAGGAAAGGATTCCCTGTTGGTCCTTGGTGGGGCCAAAAGGAAGGGCTGCTTGGGACAGTGGTGTGTCTTAGAAGATGTGAGTAAAAAAGCCAGACTAGAGAAATTAGGGATTTTAAAAAAAGAAGCCACTCTGGATAAAATCCATCACCTCTCAGCTCATGGCTCTCTTCATACCCCTTTCTTTCCTGGTCTCTAATGTTCTCAATGAACTCCAAGTGGCCTTCTGACAATCCCAGGGCTTACTCATTCTTGTCCCCATCTTCCCTTGCCTTGTGAGGTGAAGAGACCTGTATTTTATTACACAAAGACAATCTCAAGGAAAATGCTGAAACACCCCCAAGCAAGAGACAATTCTCATCCTTTGTTTCAAGGGACTGTACCTGCCCTTCGGGGGGCAGGCAGAGGGTGGAAGCAAACACATTTCTACAGAAACACCCACACACCACATCAAAGGCAATGTTTCCCAAAGTGCATTTTGTGAAATTGGGCCCTACAAAATATTCTGGGAGGAAGGAGTTAGGTGGACAAATACTTGAGAAAATAGAGAATATTATTTTCTTTTCATAGAGATTCATATCCCCAAGAACAAAAACAAGAAATACTGCAAAAACAAAAAACAAACTGTTTAACTTTTCTCAACCCAGAATTTCCTAGTTAAGTGACCAGATAAGCTACCCTTCTTTGAAGAGCAGAAACTTCTTTGGAAAATATTATTCCAGGTTTCTACTGGTCATGTTGGGAATGGGATGACATAAAGAACCAAAATCACAAGATAAGGTCCTATGGTCACGCAATTTATTCCCTCCCAGAGAGCCCTTAAGCAATCCCAAAGAAATGGAAATCCATGCTCATCTTAGCCATTGTCTGCAACTTCCCTTCCTAATGCCATTCCATTGTATTCACCATAACCTTCTTCCACATATCCACTCTAAGTCTGCAGGAAAAGTGTTTCTTTTCATATTGTCTTAAACTTAGAAAAGGGACATCTGGTCCCCATCAAGCTACTAGGTAAGAGACTTTTGTGTAATTGAAGTTGAAAAGCATGATTGCATGCTGACTCAGGTATCTCCACCTATGCTAAACAAGGCCATCCTGGCCTTTCTTCAGGGATCATATGCTATTTTCTGTATTTCCTTAATACCTGTCTATGCTGCCTCACCTATAAATTGGGGCAGTTACTAACACCAGTCTTGCCGATCTCCAAGGTTGGTGACAAAGATTAATAAGGTGAAGTTCAAAGAGGCAGTGTTTATTTGGAAAAGAACTGTGAAAAAATACAAGGTGGTATTATTACCCTAAGAAATTTATAGGGAACTGCAGAGTCCAAAGAGACTTCAAAGTCAAATGCAGACCTTGAGTCTGGTTCTGGAAGCAGAGGGAGGACAGTGAGTGCTAGAAAAGGTGGAGTTCTAGAGAACAGGAGTGG
The DNA here is from genome assembly GCF_004348235.1 of Phoca vitulina. Lineage (NCBI taxonomy): Eukaryota > Metazoa > Chordata > Mammalia > Carnivora > Phocidae > Phoca > Phoca vitulina. Next base: position 33,076,306 of record NW_022589707.1, on the reverse strand, counting down.
AGGGTCCATACTAGGGACTGGTCAATTGTCCAATGATTGATTGTCTCGTCAAAAAGACTTGGTCTTGCTAAAATCTTGGGGATGCCAGGATAATCTAAAACTGCTTTGGAGTTTAGGGCCCTAAGGGAAATAATAAAGGAGACAGGCATTCTCTTGCTTTATACCTGGACTATAAGATGGTTTTGGTAAATCGGGGGAAATACGGTGCTGTCCTCTAGTGACAGCAGAAGCAGCATTAGCAAGCCTCATCCAAGGTGTCCAGAACACAGGTGAAGAGAAGGTCCATATCATGTGTTCGTAACCAACATGGCCTTAATGTCCATGACATCTCAAAGGCTGGCTAAGTTGGTGGAGTATGTGGCTCTTGATCTCAGGGTTGTGAGTTTGAGACCCACAACCTACCTAAAAATAAAATCTTAAAAAAGAAAAAAAGGATTCCCTGAAATAAACAGATTCTGGGGAGGCTTGGCAGTGGTTTTAAGTCCTACAGTAACAAGTAAGAAAAAGTGCTAATGGAAGAACAATTGTTACTGTTAATTTGACCCCACTTTGAACTTCAGCCTTTACTCCTGCAGCACATCACCACCTTTTTTCCAGAGTACTACTGACATACCTGCTAAAATAACCTAACATCCCTGCTCTCTGCATGGTGTTCAAGAGCATTTGCTCTAAAGCTATGCAGCCACATTCAAATCCTGATGCTTCTACTTACTACCTGTGTGAGCTCAGGCCAATTACTTAATCTCTCTAATCTTCAACTTCCTTATCTGTAAAATGGGTAAATAGCAAAGCAAAGACAAAAATTCAGTGGTGTTCTGAGGGTGTGCAGAGAGAGGGCAATTGGCTGAGATGGCCATCTGGAAAATGCTCTTGGACTGATCAGTTCTCAGGAGGTAGTGAAGAGATAGAGAAGAAGGAAGCCCGGGAGGAGAGGTTGAGGCCAGATCAGAGAGGACTTAGGACACCATCCTAAAGGGTTTACATAAATTCGAACAACCCTAAGACATACATACTCTTCAGCTATGGAGTTGAAGCTACCTACACTCTAAGAACTTGTTTCTATTTCTGTCTGTATATGCACCTAGATGAAAAGAGTTCCTTATTCATAATGTAATAGAGTCCTGCACTCTTTACCTGGAGTGTGTAGCTCCAGTCATCCAACACAACTGTGAAACAACAGGAGCTAAACAGGCTTCTACATCTTTCCATGTCAAGAGGACTAAGGAACTTCCCCAGGCTTTCATCTCTCCACCCATCTTCCCACCCACCAACCAATTCATCCACCTCTCCATGCCACAAACACTGCCTGCTCTGGGTAAGGCCCTCTCTGGCGTACTGGAGATATAGATATGAATAAAATATGATACCTGCCCCGAAGCAGTACACAGCCTAGTTTAGGGGATGTACATACAAGCAGACATGCCATGACCCAGTGGGCTAAATGCTTTGGGAGAGGTTGGAATAGAGAGTGATGGGGTCCCTGAGGGAGGGTGGGGAGGCTTCACTGATGGGGATATTTGAGATGGGTCCTGAAGGTGAATAGGTGTTTCCTGGGACTGGCATCTTGAATGTGAATTGCATGTAAAATAACATAATATTTTTTGTATTGACTATTTGTTTTCATGGCAAAGGAGAGAAATGAGGTAAAATTAGCTCAGAGCCCACATATGTCAGGTACTCTATTGGGTGCTTCTTTAAAAATCTTTTTACTTAGTCCACTGTGAGATAAGCACCGTGCTTATCTTCTTTTACTGATGAGAAAACTGAGGCTCAGAGACAATAAATAAATTGACTCAACATCTCACAGCTAGTAAATGGCTCAAGGAGGAAATAAAAGTGGCTTAAGGCTTTCTATTTGGGTTTAGAAATAATAATAACAATGATTTATTGAGCACTTGCTATGTATCAGCAATGGTTCTAAGCACTTTACATGTACTAGTTCATATAATTCTTACACTCACCCTGAGAGGTAGGTTCAGTTATGATCATCTCTGTACTATAAATGAGCAAACTGAAGCAGAGGTTGAAATAACTGGTACTGGGGCATGTGGGTGGGTCAGTCAGTTAAGGGTCTGACTCTTGGTTTCAGCTCAGGTCATGATCTCAGGGTCCTGGGATCCAGCCCTGAGTTGGGCTCTGTGCTCAGTGGGGAGTCTGCTTTTCTCTCTCTCCCTCTGTCCCTCCTCCACCCACCCACCCCCACTTGTGCACACTCTTTCTAAAATAATAAATAAATCTTTAAAAAAGAAAGAAAAAGAAAGAGAGAGGAAGGAAGGAAGGAAGGAAGGAGGGAGGGAAGGAAGGAAAGAAAGGAGGATGAATTGGTACTGCACTATTCAGTGACCAGGCACTCAGGACTTGAACCCAGGCAGTCTAGCTCCAGAACACATTCTTCTGACCTACAATTATGAGATCCAGACAGGGGTCAGAAAAGCCTAGCTGATTTCACCCTATCTGCCCCTCCCCCCTCCAGTCGATGCTCATCTTACTAGCCCAGGGAAAATTGCAATTCAGGTCCAATGAATTCATGGTAGATACGAAGGGACGTTTCATGGATAAAAATAAGTCACAAAAGTACAATCTGGGGGATGTGCGGTAAGAAGTGTACATGTGTTTGTAACCACAATTGCAATGATTTACCATTGCAATAAATCTGATGAGGTTTATGTACAAAAAAAGTGTCTGAGGCTGGTTTTTTCCATCATTCTTTTTCCTATTAGCTGCCTCCTTGACTTACTGCCTCACCATCAGTCCAGACTCTAGGTGAGGGACAATTGTCCTGGCTCATCCTCTACCGGGAATTGGTCTGTACCTAGGAATGTCAGCCCAAAGCTGGTCCACAGGTCATCTATTACAATTACATGGGGCAGGTGGGTAGGCGGCAGCTCAGGCCTGAGCCTGGACTGTCTTGGGAGTGAGGCCAGGACTCAGTCTGGTTTGGGAAGCACTGATTCTGGAGTGGTGCTTCTTCAACTTTAATGTGCCCATGAATCACCTGGGGGTCTTGATAAGATGCAGATTCTAATTCAGTTGATCTAGGGAGGGGTCCAAGATTCTGCATTTCTGAAAGCTAATAGGTGATGCTGATGCCAGAGCCCAAGGACCACACCTGGAGAAGCAAGAACAATCTGTTATCGACAGAAAAGGTGCCTGGACACTCCTCCTGGCCTCCAGAAATGCTAGCAGCCTTGAGAAAAGCTGATGTAAGAAAGGAGGTGGAAGAAAGAATGCGATGAGTCACGATGTAGTTGAAGTAAAGCCATCCTGCCCATTTCCCTAACCCATGACGGTTCCCAGAGCTATCGAATAGCATGAGGTTATAATTAATATTCTTTTTTTTAATTTTTTTATTGTTATGTTAATCTCCATACATTACATCATTAGTTTTAGATGTAGTGTTCCAAGATTCATTGTTTGTGCATAACACCCAGTGCTCCATGCAGAACGTGCCCTCCTCAATACCCATCACCAGGCTAACCCATCCTCCCAACCCCCTCCCCTCTAGAACCCTCAGTTTGTTTTTCAGAGTCCATCGTCTCTCATGGTTCGTCTACCCCTCCAATTCCCCCCCCTTCATTCTTCCCCTCCTGCTATCTTCTTCTTTTTTTTTTTTCTTAACATATATTGCATTATTTGTTTCATAGGTACAGATCTGAGATTCAACAGTCTTGCACAATTCACAGCGCTTACCAGAGCACACACCCTCCCCAGTGTCTATCACCCAGCCACCCCATCCCTCCCACCCCACCCCCCACTCCAGCAACCCTCAGTTTGTTTCCTGAGATTAAGGATTCCTCATATCAGTGAGGTCATATGATACATATCTTTCTCTGATTGACTTATTTCGCTCAGCATAATACCCTCCAGTTCCATCCACGTCATTGCAAATGGCAAGATCTCATTCCTTTTGATGGCTGCATAATATTCCATTGTATATATATACCACTTCTTCTTTATCCATTCATCTGTCGATGGACATCTTGGCTCTTTCCACAGTTTGGCTATTGTGGACATTGCTGCTATAAACATCGGGGTGCAGGTACCCTTTCTGATCCCTACTTTTGTATCTTTGGGGTAAATACCCAGTAGTACAATTGCTGGATCGTATGGTAGCTCTATTTTCAACTTTTTGAGGAACCTCCATACTGTTTTCCAGAGTGGCCGCACCAGCTTGCATTCCCACCAACAGTGTAGGAGGGTTCCCCTTTCTCCACATCCCCGCCAACATCTGTCATTTCCTGACCTGTTAATTTTAGCCATTCTGACTGGTGTGAGGTGGTATCTCATTGAGGTTTTGATTTGGATTTCCCTGATGCTGAGCGATATTGAGCACTTTTTCATGTGTCTGTTGGCCATTTGGATGTCTTCTTTGGAAAAATGTCTGTTCATGTCTTCTGCCCATTTCTTGATTGGATGCTTTGTTCTTTGGGTCTTGAGTTTGATGAGTTCTTTATAGATTTTGGATACTAGCCCTTTATCTGATATGTCATTTGCAAATATCTGCTCCCATTCTTTTGGTTGTCTTTTGGTTTTGTTGACTGTTTCTTTTGCTGTGCAAAAGCTTTTTATCTTGATGAAGTCCCAAGAGTTCATTTTTGCCCTTGCTTCCCTTGCCTTTGGCGATGTTTCTAGGAAGAAGTTGCTGCAGCTGAGGTCGAAGAGGTTGCTGCCTGTGTTCTCCTTTAGGATTTTGATGGACTCCTGTCTCACATTGAGGTCTTTCAACCATTTGGAGTCTATTTTAGTGTGTGGTGTAATGAAATGGTCCAGTTTCATTCTTCTGCATGTGGCTATCCAGTTTTCCCAACACCATTTGTTGAAGAGACTGTCTTTTTTTTTTTTTTTTTTAAGATTTCATTTATTTGACAGAGAGAGACACAGTGAAAGAGGGAATATAAGCAGGAGGGGTGGGAGAGGGAGAAGCAGGCTTCCCGCGGAGCAGGGAGCCCGATGTGGGACTCGATCCCAGGACTCCGAGATCATGACCTGAGCCGAAGGCAGACGCTTAACGACTGAGCCACCCAGGCGCCCGAAGAGACTGTCTTTTTTCCATTGGACATTCTTTCCTGCTTTGTCGAAGATTAGTTGATCATAGAGTTGAGGGTCCATTTCTGGGCTCTCTATTCTGTTCCCCTGATCTATGTGTCTGTTTTTGTGCCAGTACCATACTGTCTTGATGATGACAGCTTTGTAATAGAGCTGGAAGTCCGGAATTGTGATGCTGCCAGCTTTGCTTTTCTTTTTCAACATTCCTCTGGCTATTGGGGGTCTTTTCTGGTTCCATACAAATTTTAGGATTATTTGTTCCATTTCTTTGAAAAAAAGTGGATGGTATTTTGATGGGGATTTCATTGAATGTGTAGATTGCTCTAGGTAGCATTGACATCTTCACAATATTTGTTCTTCCAATCCATGAGCATGGAACGTTTTTCCATTTCTTTGTGTCTTCCTCAATTTCTTTCATGAGTATTTTATAGTTTTCCAAGTACAGATCCTTTGCCTCTTTGGTTAGACTTATTCCTAGGTATCTTATGGTTTTGGGTGCAATTGTAAATGGGATCGACTCCTTAATTTCTCTTTCTTCTGTCTTGTTGTTGGTGTATAGGAATTCCACTGACTTCTGTGCATTGATTTTATATCCTGTCACTTTACTGAATTCCTGTATAAGTTCTAGCAGTTTTGGGGTGGAGTCTTTGGGGTTTTCCACATAAAGTATCATAGCATCTGCAAAGAGTGAGAGTTTGACTTCTTCTTTGCCGATTTGGATGCCTTTGATTTCTTTTTGTTGTCTGATTGCTGTGGCTAGGACTTC
>NW_022589707.1:33066604-33070394 GCF_004348235.1 Phoca vitulina | reverse complement strand
ATTTTGGGGTGGAGTCTTTGGGATTTTCCACATAAAGTATCATATCATCTGCAAAGAGTGAGAGTTTGACTTCTTCTTTGCCGATTTGGATGCCTTTGATTTCTTTTTGTTGTCTGATTGCTGTGGCTAGGACTTCTAATACTATGTTGAATAGCAGTGGTGATAGTGGACATCCCTGCCGCATTCCTGACCTTAGGGGGAAAGCTCTCAGTTTTTCCCCATTGAGAATGATATTCGCTGTAGGTTTTTCATAGATGGCTTTTATGATATTGAGGTATGTACCCTCTATGCCTATACTCTGAAGAGTTTTGATCAAGAAAGGATGCTGTACTTTGTCAAATGCTTTTTCTGCATCTCTTGAGAGGATCATATGGTTCTTGTTCTTTCTTTTGTTAATGTATTGTATCACGTTGATTGATTTGCGGATGTTGAACCAACCTTGCAGCCCAGGGATAAATCCCACTTGGTCGTGGTGAATAATCCTTTTAATGTACTGTTGGATCCTATTGGCTAGTATTTTGGTGAGAATTTTTGCATCCATGTTCATCAGGGATATTGGTCTGTAATTCTCCTTTTTGATGGGGTCTTTGTCTGGTTTTGGGATCAAGGTAATGGTGGCCTCATAAAATGAGTTTGGAAGTTTTCCTTCCATTTCTATTTTTTGGAACAGGTTCGGAAGAATAGGTATTAATTCTTCTTTAAATGTTTGGTAGAATTCCCTTGGGAAGCCATCTGGCCCTGGGCTTTTGTTTGTTGGGAGATTTTTAATGACTGCTTCAATTTATTTAGTGGTTATAGGTCTGTTCAGGTTTTCTATTTCTTCCTGGTTCAGTTTTGGTAGTTGATACATCTCTAGGAATGCATCCATTTCTTCCAGGTTATCTAATTTGTTGGCGTAGAGTTGCTCATAATATGTTCTTATAATTGTTTGTATTTCTTTTTTTTTTTTTAATTTTATTTATTTATTTGAGACAGAGAGAATGAGAGAGAGAGAGCACATGAGAGGGGTGAGGGTCATAGGGAGAAGCAGGCTCCCTGCCTAGCAGGGAGCCCGATGCGGGACTCGATCCAGGGACTCCAGGATCATGACCTGAGCCGAAGGCAGTCGCTTAACCAACTGAGCCACCCAGGCGCCCGAATTGTTTGTATTTCTTTGGTGTTGGTTGTGATCTCTCCTCTTTCATTCATGATTTTGTTGATTTGGGTCATTTCTCTTTTCTTTTTGATAAGTCTGGCCAGGGGTTTATCAATCTTGTTAATTCTTTCAAAGAACCGGCTCCTAGTTTCGTTGATCTGTTCTACTGTTCTTTTGGTTTCTATTTCATTGATTTCTGCTCTGATCTTTATTATTTCTCTTCTCCTGCTGGGTTTAGGCTTTCTTTGCTGTTCTTTCTCCAGCTCCTTTAGGTGTAGGGTTAGGTTGTGTACTTGAGACCTTTCTTGTTTCTTGAGAAAGGCTTGTATTGCTATATACTTTCCTCTTAGGACTGCCTTTGCTGTAGCCCAAAGATTTTGAATAGTTGTGTTTTCATTTTCATTGGTTTCCATGAATTTTTTTAATTCTTCTTTAATTTCCTGGTTAACCCATTCATTCTTTAGTAGGATGCTCTTTAGCCTCCATGTATTTGAGTTCTTTCTGACTTTCCTCTTGTGATTGAGTTCTAGTTTCAAAGCATTGTGGTCTGAAAATAGGCAGGGGATGATCCCAATCTTCTGGTACCGGTTGAGACCTGATTTATGACCTAGGATGTGATCTATTCTGGAGAATGTTCCATGGGCACTAGAGAAGAATGTGTATTCCGTTGCTTTGGGATGGAATGTTCTGAATATGTCTGTGAAGTCCATTTGGTCCAGTGTGTCATTTAAAGCCTTTATTTCCTTGTTGATCTTTTGCTTAGACGATCTGTCCATTTCAGTGAGGGGGGTGTTAAAATCCCCCACTATTATTGTATTGTTGTCAATGTGTTTCTTTGCTTTTGTTATTAATTGCCTTATATAATTGGCTGCTCCCATGTTAGGGGCATAGATATTTACAATTGTTAGATCTTCTTGTTGGATAGACCCTTTAAGTAGGATATAGTGTCCTTCCTCATCTCTTATTACAGTCTTTGGTTTAAAATCTTATTTGTCTGATATGAGGATTGCCACCCCAGCTTTCTTTTGGTGTCCATTAGCATGGTAAATGGTTTTCCACCCCCTTACTTTCAATCTGGGGGTGTCTTTGGGTCTAAAATGAGTCTCTTGCAGACAGCATATCGATGGGTCTTGTTTTTTAATCCAATCTGATAGCCTGTGTCTTTTGATTGGGGCATTTAGCCCATTTACATTCAGGGTAACTATTGAAAGATATGAATTTAGTGCCATTGTATTGCCTGTAAGGTGACTATTACTGTCTATTGTCTGTGTTCCTTTCTGGTCTATGTTGCTTTTAGGCTCTGTCTTTGCTTAGAGGACCCCTTTCAAGATTTCTTGTAGGGCTGGTTTTGTGTTTGCAAATTCCTTTAGTTTTTGTTTGTCCTGGAAGCTTTTTATCTCTCCTTCTATTTTCAATGACAGCCTAGCTGGATATAGTATTCTTGGCTGCATATTTTTCTCATTTAGTGCTCTGAATATATCCTGCCAGTCCTTTCTGGCCTGCCAGGTCTCTGTGGATAGGTCTGTTGCCAGTCTAATGTTTCTACCATTGTAGGTTACATATCTCTTCTCCCGAGCTGCTTTCAGGATTTTCTCTTTGTCTCTGAGACTCATAAATTTTACTGTTAGATGTCGGGGTATTGACCTATTTTTATTGATTTTGAGAGGGGTTCTCTGCGCTTCCTGGATTTTGATGCCTGTTTCCTTCCCCAAATTAGGGAAGTTCTCTGCTATAATTTGCTCCATTATACCTTCTGCCCCTCTCTCTCTTTCTCCTTCTTCTGGGATCCCAATTATTCTAATGTTGTTTCGTCTTATGGTATCGCTTATCTCTTGAATTCTGCCCTCGTGATCCAGTAGTTGTTTCTCTTTCTTTTTCTCAGCTTCTTTATTTTCCATCATTTGGTCTTCTATATCACTGATTCTCTTTTCTGCCTCATTTATCCTAGCAGTTAGTGCCCCCATTTTTGATTGCACCTCATTAATAGCCTTTTTGATTTCGACTTGGTTAGATTTTAGTTCTTTTACTTCTCCAGAAAGGGTTTCTCTAATAGCTTCCATGCTTTTTTCAAGCCCAGCTAGTATCTTTAAAGTGATGATTCTGAACTCTAGATCTGACATCGTACTAATGTCCGTATTGAGTAGGTCCCTGGCAGTCGGTACTACCTCTTGTTCTTTTTGTTGAGGTGATTTTTTCCATCTTGTCATTTCGTCCAGAGGAGAATAGATGAATGAGAGAACAAAATGCTAACAGGGTGACAACGTCCCCAGAAAATATACTCTAAACAAATCAGAAAAGACCTGAAGCAGTGGGAAAAGAAAGGGAAAGAGAGAAAAAAGGAAAAAGAAAAAAAAAAAAGATAAAGATAAAAACAAACAAAAACAGAACAAAAACAGAACAAAACAAAAAAAAAGAATATGATCAAATATGATCAGGCTGGCATATAGAACAGTGCCACACACTAGATTTCGGGTGTATTTTGGTCTGTTAGAAGAAAGTGCCTCCCAAAATTTTAAAGAAAGAAAAACTTATATATGTACAAAAATAAGGGTTGATATGATGAAGGGATGGAATATGACTGTAAAGATGGAAATTATAAAAAATTTTATAAAAGGAATTGATAAGAAGTTGTTTGAAAAAAGAAAGAAGAGGATT
>NW_022589707.1:31664575-31781211 GCF_004348235.1 Phoca vitulina | reverse complement strand
ACAAACAATCACGGCCACAGAGGGCTCACATGCCTGTGTTGGCCTCATTCTATCATATGGTAAGAGTACATATTTAGTTTTATGAGAAACCACCAAACTGTCTTTCAAAGTGACTGTAACATTTTGCACTTCCACCAGCAATTAATGAGTTTCTGTTGCTTTATATCCTCACCAGCATTTGGTATTATCATTATTTTATATTTTAGCTTTTCTAATAGGTGTGTAGTGGTATCTCATTTTAATTTGCAATTCCCTAATGGCACAGATGTTGAAGATTTTTTTTTTTAAAGATTTTATTTATTTATTTGACAGAGACACAGCGAGAGGGGGAACACAAGCAGGGGGAGTGGGAGAGGGAGAAGCAGGCTTCCCGCAGAGCAGGGAGCCCGATGCGGGGCTCAGTCCCAGGACCCTGGAATCATGACCTGAGCCGAAGGCAGACGCTTAACGACTGAACCACCCAGGCGCCCCAAGATGTTGAAGATTTTATCATATGCTTATTTGCCTTCAGTGTATATTCTTTGGTGATACAGCTGTTCTGATTTTTTTGCCTATTTTTAAATTGGATTGTTTTCTTATTGTTGAGTTTTAAGAGTCTTGGTATATTTTGTATACTCATCCTTCTATCAAATATGCATTTTGCAAAGATTTTTTCCCAACATATGGCTTGTATTGCAGTTCTCTTAACATTGTTTTTCATAGAGCAGGAGTTTTTAATTTAATGACATCCACCTAATTATTTTTTTCTTTCATTAATTCTGCTTATGGTGTTGTACCTAAAAAGTCATCCTCAAAAAACCTTAAGTTCACTTAAGTTTTCTCTTATGTTACCTTCTAAGGAGTTTTATAGTTTTGCATTTTACATTGGGTCTGTGGTTCTTTTTGAGTTATTTTTTGTTAAATGTGTAAGGTCTGTGACTAGATTGATCAATTGATTGATTTTGCATGTAGTTATCCAGTTGTTTCAGTACCAGTAATTGAAAAGACTCTTGTCTTAGTCAGCTCAAGCTGCCATTATAAAATACCCTAGCCTGGGTGGCTTAAACAACAGATTTTTATTTTTCAGTTACAAGCAGGTTTCATTTTATTAATAGATTAAATTTAAACAACAGATTTTTAGTATTTTTATTTTTTATTATTTTTTATTTTCTCACAGTTCTGGAGGCTGGAAGTCCAAGGCAGGGTATCACATGGTATGTTTCTGGTGAGACCTCTTCCCCTGGTTTTTCAGTGGCTGATCTGTTATTGTATATGCACATGACTTCTTCTTTATATACATGCAGAGAGAGAGGGAGCAAACTTTCCAGTGTCTCTTCTTATAAGGACACTAATCCCCTAGAACCAGAGCTCCACCTTTATGAATGCATTTAATCTTTTTTTTTTCATTTTTTAAAAAACTCAAAGTTTTTTGTCATAACAATAAGAATTAAATAAATCTCTTTCACTTATATAATCCATTTTACAACCTATCATGCATTTTTTTAAAAAATTTCAGTCACACTAAATGCATTAATCAGGGATCTTCAAAGAAACAGAACCAACAAGATAGATACATAGACAGATAGAGATATAGAGATAGAATCGTATATATATTCTAAGATATTGGTTTATTATAAGGTATCATAAAGAGGTATATTATAAGATACTGGCTCATGTAATTATGGAGTTTGAGAAGTCCCACAATCTGCTATCTGCAAGCCAGAGACCCAGAAAGGCTAGTAATATAGTTCTAAGGCCAGAGAGCCAGAGAGCTGATGATCTGAGTCTCAAGGTTCAAGAATCAGGAGCCAAGGGCAGGAGGAGATCGACATCTCAGTTCAAGTAGTCAAGAAGAGATAGTGAATCCTCCCTTCCTCCACCTTTTTATTCTATTCAGACCCTCAACATATTAGATGGTGCCCATCCCATTGGGAAGGGCAATGTCCTCCACTTAGTCTGCCAGTTCAAATGCTAATCTCTTCCAGAAGCACCCTCACAGTCACACCCAGAAATAATGCCTAACCAGACATGTGGTCGTCCCATGATCTAGTCAAGTTGACACATGAAAGTGATTATTATACTAAATATATGTATTTGTGTGTATGTGTGTATGTACAGGTATAATTCCTAGAAGCCATATTTGCTTGTCTCTTCTCTGTCATTTCTTTCTGTTTCATACCATGGGGTCTGGCATTATTTTTTGTAAACCATATTTTATTCTTTAAGCATTTTATTTTATTTTACTTTATTTTTTTGAGAGGGAGAGCTCAAGACAGTGCAAGTGGTGGGGGGGAGGGGCAGAGGGAAAGGGAGAGAGAATCTTAGGCAGGTTCCACACCCAGCACTGGAGCCCTAGGTGGGGCTCAATCAAATGACCCAGAGATTATCACCTGAACTGAAATCAAGAGTTGGATGCGAAATCGGAGGGGGAGAAGAACCATGAGAGACGATGGACTCTGAAAAACAAACTGAGGGTTCTAGAGGGGAGGGGGTTGGGAGGATGGGTTAGCCTGGTGATGGGTATTGAGGAGGGCACGTTCTGCATGGAGCACTGGGTGTTATGCACAAACAATGAATCATGGAACACTATATCTAAAACTAATGATGTAATGTATGGGGATTAACATAACAATAAAAAAAAAAAAAGAGTTGGATGCTTAACAGACTGAGCCACACCTAGGTGCCTTTCTTTAGGCATTTTAAACGTACTTATTTTAAATGGTCTTTAAAAATGTTCATCTGCACTATTATCATGCTAATTCTTTTTTTTTTTTTTAATTTATTTATTTGACAGAGAGAGAGATAGTGAGAGAGGGAACACAAGCCAGGGGAGTGGGAGAGGGAGAAGCAGGCTTCCCGCGGAGCAGGGAGCCCGATGCGGGCCTCGATCCCAGGACCCCGGGATCATGACCTGAGCCGAAGGCAGACGCTTAACGACTGAGCCACCCAGGCGCCCTATCATGCTAATTCTTAATTGTGTGTGCCAACTTTCCTTTATGATGGTCCATTGTTTTTTGTGTGTTCTCTTTTGTATTTTTAAATTTTTAATAGTGAGTTTATTCTCAGAACACCTTGTTTTTCTGAAAGAATATTATGTTTTGGGGTTGTGACATTATTTCTACAAAGCACATTTACATTTGCCTCTACTGGTGTCCCACTGGTTTTGCTACTTCTAGAACAGTTTTCATGTTGAGTCTTTATTTAGGTTACTGCCACATTCTCACACTCATAAATGGTGCCTTCTAGTTTTTATTATCTCATGGGTTATTCTTTTACTCTTAGAATCCTATGAAGGTGATAGAAATTTTTTTGCCATGCTTTTTGTTCAAGTAAATATTTTTGTCTCCCTTTGGTGAAGAGAGCAGTCCTTTGATGCGCTTGGTTTTATAAAATTGATTCTGTCTTTGTTCTCCAACTAGCTTGAGCTTGGGGCTACCACTCTTATAGGCATTATAATCTCAGTCCCACACTTTTTTTTTTTTTAGGAGATTTTAATTTAAATTTAATTAATTAACATATAGTGTATTATTGGTTTCAGAGGTAGAGGTTAGTGATTCATCAGTCTTATATAATACCCAGTGCTTACTACATCACATGTCCTCCTTAATGTTACTGCATCCCCCCTCCCCCCTCCCCTCCAACCCCACACTTTAAAGTTGCTATATGAATCATCCCACATTAGCCACCATGGAAATTCCCACTGATGGCTCTGGCATTAAATTCCTTATATTTTCACAGGATTTTAGCTAAAGAGTATTTTTTTTCCTTCAGTGTCAGCTATTCATATAATTCTTTTAATTTTATATTTTATTCACTATTCCTGTGTGTTTGGAGTGAGAAAGTGACATATCTTTGTCAGGTTGGTCTACCATATTTACCAGATTACATAAGAATACAATGTTTTTCTTACAGTGGACTCTAGTGATTTACTCTCTTCAAACTAGCACTGAATTTATTTCAGATTTATGTCATTCAAAAGAAAGTAACACTATTACTAAACATCTAATAAATTATGGGTTTATTTTATTCCAGTTACTTTCAAATGTATTAAATTATTTACTTGTTACATCAACTCAATAAGATAAGTCTATTATACAAGGAAATTGAAATGTAGAAAATTAATTTGTTTAAGTCACCATAAAATCCATGGAGAATCTATAAAGTCTCATTCTGGATTCAGAGACCTTAAAAACAGTATGCCAAAGCAATACTGAATTAATACCTATATCCCCCCCTCAAAAAAATTATAGCATGACTTGTTAAAATGCTAGAAACAGCAGAATGCCAGAAGGTTCAATGGCATAAAAAATCATAATTTCTAAAGTTAGCAATTGACATTCATAATTGCTTAAACAGAATTTATGTTTTACTTAGGCAAACAGAAAGTTTTTTGATATCTTAAAGTCTTCATAGTAATAATTATGGCTTAAATTGGTGCAGTGTAATGCACATGTTTTGGATGATCTATTTAGTATATCTTCTATTAAAAAGAAGTGAAAACAACACAAATAATAGCATGAACTTCTACTTATCAGAGACTATTTTAATGTTCTTAAAGAGTGATTTCTTAATACAGTAAATTCTAGGTGATATCCTATAGAATCAAAACCTACATAAACAATTTAAGCCTAGAATATCTGAAATAAAATCATCTTTTGGAAAAATACTTGAAATATATTATCAGTATTTAATTTAAAATCTGCTACCGAGTTATCAAAAAATGTGTTTTGATAGTACAACTCTAACAAAAACACTAGCATCTATCAGGAAATAGATATTTCAATAAGTACTTAACATTTTGAAATGTAATAATCATCATAATATTCACAAATTGACCTCAACTCATGTGATGATGTTGAGGTTCATTTAGGTATATGATCATATTTATACTTCTTTGGGTCCACAGTTAGTTAAAACAGATAGTCTTTAAGAGAGGCTTTATTCTCAGTCTAGTTTTTCCCTAAGCCTTATTCAAGGAGACTTAAATTCTACCAAAAACAATCTAAAAAAAAGTTTTTTCTCAAATCTCATCAAGAAATCATAGGCTTGCTGTTTTAATCCACATGCCTAAAACTGGACTTAAACCAGTTTAAACAGAAAGCCTATAATGTAATAGATTGTTTTAAAATCTTAAGTGTGAAGTCCCAGCAATTTTATGCAATTTGTATCATAGATTTTTTTTTTAAAGACTTTATTTATTTATTTGACACAGAGAGAGCACAAGCAGGCAGAGCGGCAGGCAGAGCGGCAGGCAGAGGGACAGGGAGAAACAGGTTCCCCGATGAGCAGAAAGCCTGAAGTGGTCTTGATCCCAGGACCCTGGGATCACGACCTGAGCCGAAGGCAGTCGCTTAACCAACTGAGCCACCCAGGTGCCCCTTGGATCATAGATTCTGATGAAAATGGTACCCCTTGGAGTCAAGCAGATCACAAGCTACATAGCTGTTCAAGGCAACGTTGTGTGAAGGAAAGGCTGTTTACAGTAACCCACAAGAAAGAAAGCAAAGAGAATAAATATGAAATCATATCAGCACTATTGATGGCTAAGGCACTGTGATTAAGGAGGAGCATCTCATTTATTTATTAGGAAATATTAGAAAAGTAGAGAAAGTATCCAGACCAAAAACTGGCTGTATACCATTTCATATCATATTCTCGGTTCTCAAACCTCCTCTGGGACAGATACTAAGGTTGCCATTACTGTAAGAGTGGTATTCAGTTTGGGACTTCCTAGGCTGGTTCAGGTGGTTGAATCTGTGCTAGGTGGTTTGCACATACTTTCTCATGTAATCATCACGACAAGCTTGAGAAGCATGTATATTCACCCTGTGTATTTGCTGAGGTAGCTGAAATTTAGGAATGTTAAGGACTCGCTCATGTTTTGGGATCCAGGTTTGCCCCATTATCTTTTCTTTCCGCTGTGCTTCCCCCAACACATTTGTGAGCACTTAAGAATTAGTAGGTTTCACTTTCACCTAATATGCTAATGAAACTGAAATTAATGTTATAATATTGACAGGTTTTTTTTGTAAAATAGGGTCATCTTTCATACTGACGTCACTTTTTCAGTTATTCCTTATGTCATTGCTCAAACTCACTTTTATGCAATTTATATTTAAACTCTTCTTTTTTTTTTAAGATTTAATTTATTTATTTGACAGAGAGAGACACAGCGAGAGAGGGAACACAAGCAGGGGGAGTGGGAGAGGGAGAAGGAGGCTTCCCGCTGAGCAGGGAGCCTGCTGAGGGGCTCTATCCCAGGACCCTGGGATCATGACCTGAGCTGAAGGCAGACGCTTAACCGACTGAGCCACCCAGGTGCCCCTATATCTAAACTCTTCCAAAGCAAGCAATCTATACTTGTCACAAACTATTTCTTTGCCAGTCCCTTCTTATTCCTGAAATTTGATTTCCAGCTTCAATGACTTCCTCAAACAGTGATTTTTTTCTTCATCTTTTTTCTGCTTGACATTAAACTTATTGATCATCCATTCCTGTTTTTAGCTCCCTTTATTTGCATGACCATGAAGAGGTCCTATAACCATCAACTGTCCTTTTAATGGCTGACCATCCATGCATTCCCTAGCCTCCACCTTGTTTGGTTTGGCTTCGCTAAGCCCAGTTTCCCCAGTTATCTCCTCATTTTAAGTAGGACTTCCAAAGCTTAATCTTAAACCATTAAATTCTTCTCTTTTTTTCTGTGTGCTTCAGTTACATTATCACTTAAGTGATAGTCATTGAATCACTTTTATGTTAGAAACTCTATTGTTATAATAAATCACTACAGTTTTAGATGTTTAAAACCTTACACATGTATTATCCAAGAGTTCTCTAGGTCTGAAGTCTAGGCACAGTGTAGCTCAGTTGGTTCATGAAATCAACATGTCAGTAGGCTGCATTCCTTCTTGGAAGCTCAGGGATGAACCTTCTTCCAGGATCATTCAGCTTATTGTAAGAATTCATTTCCAAACAGTTGTAGGACTGAGGTTCCCATTTCCTAGCTAGCTGTTGGCCAGGGATCATTTTTAGTTTTAGAGACTTCTTCCATTCCTTGGAATGTTGCCTCTACTCTCCATGTACGAAGTCAGCAACAATGGGTTGAGTCATTCTCATGCTTCCAAAATCTCTCTTCACCTTCCCTTCCACATAACCTGTCCTCTGCCTCTCTCTTCAGTGGTATCTCTCTGCCTAACTCTTCTGCTTTCCTCTTCTGCTTTTAGTGGCTCATGTGATTACATTGGGCCTACCTGAATAATCTAGGATATTCTTCTTATCTTAAACTGAATTGATTAGTAACCTTAATTCCATCTGCAAAATCTCTTCACCAAAGTACATAGATTACTATTCCATTGAATACCCAGAAAACATGAATTGGGAGATATAGCACATCTTAGAAATCTGACTATCTCAGTTACTTATATCTTTAGCCCAATACCAGCCAAATATTTTCAGTTATTAACAGTATTCCCACTTGAGTGTTCCCCAAAACTAATTTTCACAGAAAAATTGACTTTTTTTTAACCTGTTTTCCTATTCTGCCTATATAACCACTCTAAGAGATAGTGTCTCAGACTTCTTCAATTTGAATTCATTTTTTTCTTCTTTCCTTTTTTTTCTACCTCTCAATCTCCTGCATCAGAATTAGTTAATTCTTTGTGATAGCTTTCAACTTAGCTCTGTCTTATTTTTACATGATATCATCCTTTCTCATGTTAACACTGATTGCCTAAATGAATTTAGTGTAAATCCTGTCATCAAATGTCAATCTATTATCATATGCTGCCAAATAAAATGTCCTTAAATAGTTACTGTTTAATACTTGGAAACATTAGCACAAAGTTGATTTTATAGCCATAATGCTAACCACGTTTTTAATTTGCCTGAGAATATGCATCTTTACATTTATTTCCTTTTGAAAATCTGACCCTGTGTCTTTCAAATTACCCATGAGATTTATGTGCCTTCTACAACTGGCTTTTTCCATTTTTCTGCTCAGGAAAAAAACACATAAATATGTTATTCCTTCTAATAGATGACCAGTCCCTAAAGATAATAGAACCTTGGTCTTCCCTCTTGAATTAATGTAAACACTGATTAATTAATGTAAATAATACACATTTAATTGTTTCTATAAAACAACTACTGATTTAGGACAAGGATAGGATGATGAATAATTCTGGAATATTCCAGTTCTGGTGGAGATTATAGTCATTAGAGGGAGACAAAATATAAAACCACTTTCAAATATCAACAAAAAAAAGAAAACAAAAAACACACATACGGCTTTTTGGGCTGTAATAGCAGAGACTGGATTTTATTCTGTATGTGATGAAAAGTAACTGAGGAATTACTAAATACACACATGCATGCTTGCAATGAGTCAAACCTATGAGGAAGTGCAAATATTACTTCCAAGGATTGGCTACATATTCCCAAAAGCCATGGTTCTGATTTGTTAGAACAGTTAAACAATTGATATATAGAGATTAAAAAATTAAGTGGAGCCATTGCTTTAGGCATGATGTTAGTAGGTTAGTGGTATCATCTCATAGCTCAGGATTTAGTCCTCTGCTCATCCAAAGTAATTGCAAACTGAAAGTTTGACTGAGGTCAATGACACTAACTTGTGACTGATTACAATTAAAATTCTAGCTTGGTAACTCACCATGATAAATGTGTTTCACTTGAGAACCAAGGAATATCAAAGGCCACGTCCACATAGGGGGAAAATCAAGGTAAAAATTATGCAAACTGAGAGAGTGAGCAAATGCCAGTTTTAAATGGAGTTGAGTATATTCAAGGGCCAGTTTGATATTTTTAAATGGTTGAGAGTACTATGCAATTTATTTTTCTATTTATATAATTGCAACTGCGTCTTCTAATTCATCCCTGGAATAGTCACAATTGGAGCCCTGCAACACTACTTTAGAAATCTTACTACCCCGAGACCACCATGCTGTGAGGAAGCCATGCCACATAAAAATGCTACATGCAGGTCTTCTGAACAGTGGTCTTAGTGTTCTTGTTATCCTAGCCTAATGCTAGATGTGGGAGTGAATGACTTTGAAATGGTTCTAGCCCCAGCCATCAAGTTATCTTATCGTCTTAGAGTCTTTCTGGTTGAAATCTCAGCAACCATGGAGCAAAAGCAAACAAAAACAAAAACAAAACCTCTCATTATGCTCTATTTGAGTTCCTGACCCACAGGATCTGTGAATATAATGTAATGGTTTGTTTCAAGCCACTAAGTTTTGAAGTAATTTGGTATACAATAAAAGTAAGGGAAAAAGATATAATAAAAAATTGTTTCAATTTTTTTTTCATGAACCACTGTGACTATGTTATGGCAATATGCTGTACATTTTCATACTGACTTGTGTTTATAAAGACAACCACGAAATAAAGTGAATAAAAGTAAAATGCATGTATAAAATAATGAGAAATCTCTTTATCAGAAATATTTTATTATAACTGCTTTAGCCTTGAATAACCCACATAATTATCTCATATTTCTTCCTATTTTCAGAATGTTTAGTACAGTGCATGGCACCTGATAGCTCAGTACATATTTGAATATTCTTTTTTTAAAATCAGCTTTTCTATTCAATGGTGGATAGCACAAAATAGAGGCAAAAATTGAAAGGTGACACAGAAGAATGGTTTCTACATTTGGAAATTATTGGGAAACCTCTTTAATGGAATAGATAATTAATTTTCTCAGGTATCAACTAAAGTATTATCTACATCTCTCCATACTACAAAAGTGTCATGGAACTATAATTACACTGATTTCTCACTTTTGTTTGAAAAATGAACAGAAAAGCCCTATACTATCTGAAAGGAAATCAACTGTGAGAATACTAATCTAATTTGCAATCAGAATAAAGAGAAAACATTTCTGAGTACTTAATATTAAGACAAAAGCAAATTATGCCTTTAAGTTCAATTGAATTCATATGCAAGGTTATTATGCAATAAGGAGAAAGATGATTCAGTCCCTTTAAATATTGTATGGGATTCTTCTTTGACAATATTCTTTAAACTATATCCTGCTCATTCATTAGAGCACATTAGCTGTACTCAAAGTATTGTAGGCATCCTTTTTTAAGGCAATAGCAACCTTAATTAAGGAACTCTTAATCACACTCTTAGTTAATATTTGAATCATCTTAAAATTATTCTAGGTAGTTCCCTTTTTCTTTTTCATGGATAACTGTGACTATGTTATAGAAAAAGTAGGTGAATAGGCTAAAATGGGGAAGATGTTACTTTTATTATATTTATGAATAAGTTAAAATTGCAATATTCAATTAATTGGTCAAATACATTCCTGTCCACTCAGTGCAATTAGTGATGCCTTACCTACATCAAATAGGATTAGTCAGGGCTGTAGATAAAGATAGAGTTGAGCAGAAAACCTCCACATCTCCTGTTGTTTACTCTAAGATAAATAGTAGAGGTCAATCAACCAGCTCTTTTCACAATTGCCATCATACACCCAAGAAAGTCGACTTTTCATTGTTAAAGTGACAACATGATGAATCTTAGTATGAAATGTCAGTCACACCTCATTACTTTATCTCATTCTTTTGTCCAGCTTTTGGAAGGCAATCTTTCTTTGGATGCGTTTGCTGATATGGCACCTTACATTCATGCCAACCTTTGAGGACAACTCCTCTTTCCTTTCCTCTCAGAAATAGCACTTATGCCATTAAAGTATGTGGTGAGTTACTTTCTTGGAATGCTAGTACTATCTCATTTTAGTGAGTTTCTTTATTGGATCTCAATACTTCTCAAGGAATTTTGCAAACTTTAATTTCCTCTCTCTGTGTCTCTCTGCCTCTGTCCCTGTCACTCTCTCTCTGTCTCTCTTTTTCTCTCTCACACATACACACCAGTGCATAGTGATTCACATTCACTTAACAAAACATGACAGAAAAGTAAACTGTATTTCCCTGTTTCAAGTTTTGATAAAACATGCCTAAATTAATTCTGCAGTGTTGGTGAGAAAGAAAAATAAAAGCACAGAAACAAAAGCTTTGAGCACATTCTGTTAGTGTTGAAGAATAATTTGCAATTAAGCATCTTAAAAGAAACTCTTACTAATTCTACTATGCACTATTATCAAGAATGAATCTCATTAACTGCCAAAAGCACCCCAGATTTAAACCCTTTCTTCTAAAATGAACAAAGACTAATTATTTTAAAAAGTATGCATGCACTCTGTTACTGAAATATCTTTCATTTGTTTACATGGATTTTAAAATGGTAAATAAATGGGAAGAAAGAGTTTAATAGAAAGTCTATAAAATTGCCTCACCCTGTTGGTAATAACTATGTTTATTGCAATAGTCATATAAGAGGCACTTGCTTAAAAAATTAGTTATTCACTTGTGGATCTTATCTGAACTTACTATGCCATGCTTGAATTCCTAGACTCATGAGAGTTGTTGGAATGTATAGTATCTTGTAAAACTATTGCCACCAAAAATGTTCCCTTTGCTCAAAATCCTATTTTCTTTTCACAACTGGCATTGAATTTCTCTCTGTGTTTTATTAGTTCATAGACCTATAAAGAAACTAGAGAAATGGTTTTACTTAAAATATCAGCTTTTGGCATATTAAAAAAAATAATCTTCAATAAGCAAAGTCTCCAAGCCAATGATGCAGAATTCCATTCAGCTTTATTCCTCTCTAGAAAATGTTGGTGAACAACCACCAAAAAAAAAAAAAAGGAAGCGAGAATGAGCAGCAGTTAAGATCAAAAATTTTGTTTGGTGAAAATGATGAGATTTCTTGTATAAATTTAAATAGTAGGATTTTTTTTTTATAAATAAAGGGTAATTACTAGATGGACTCATATTAAGTAATAAACATTTTTAGGGAGAAAGAGAAAACATTAGTTGGGCACAGGGTACATATCATTAGGCCGTTAGCCCAAAGTTTGAGACATATAAGAGAAATAATTGCCCTGTGTGATTCTGACATAATCAACTTCACAGTATAAATCAAGGTAGTTTAAAGAAAGATGCCTCAATTGTGTTGAGCTCTTAAAAACAATTTTAAAGTCACAAATGACATGTTTCATACATTGTTTTCTATGTGTAGGAATGTGATGGGTTAATAGTAGGCATACTAATATAAATAAGATCAGTCTCAAATATTTTTTTTTTTAAGTGCTCATGATTTGGTGCTTGTTTAAACAGCTTTATAATTGTAACTTCACTCTCTTTGCTAAGCTCTCCATGAGTTTTTATGTATTGTAATTTTTAATTAGTCTAAATAATGTTGTAAACAACAGCTCCAGTGCTCAGTCCCTTCTCTAACAGGCTTGTGTGTCTTCAATCTGGTAGGAGAGCTCTTCATGCCTGGTGGGAAAACAAAGCTGTGTCTAAGCTTCTCCCACTGGCCCAGCAACAACAGCAGGCCCCGCTCAGGAGGCCAGGGAAGAAACGCATTCTGTGAGGTTAAGGCCATTTAAAAAGCCTCTGAACTGCATTTCCTCAATTCACGTTTGAATGCATTCTGGGCTGTTTTACCCACTGCACTGCTGAAACAGTTCCCTGATAACATTCATTCATCATCTAGGCAAGGATGGGCCCAATGGTGAGCTGGATATCTGCCTTTATAAGGCAGGAGAAAGTTACATATGTTTACTTAAGTAATGCGAGCTGAACCTCCTTAATTCAAATGATGTATTTTTTATTAAGAAATATAAGGCAAACTTAATATATTACCAAGCCACACCCTCAGTAAATGGGCATAGACAGTATTTTAAAACACACTAACTCTGTTAGTTGTGGGGTATATAAATTGTAGTTGAAGAGAGCAAGATACTGTGAAGTGAGGGTATACTCATTACGAGTTAATTACACTGAGATTGATTTTTTTGGAAAATTAATAAAATCTAATGATAGATTTGCCCTAAAACTTTGAATATAAAATATATTTTATGCTCTTTAACAGAATGAATTAGGCTAATAAAATGTGTGCATCAATATTCTCATACTAGAATTAAGTAGAAAGGCTCAGAATTTCCATGATGTGGTTTGGTTTTACACGCACATAAGGCATCTTTGAGTAATGCAAAGTGTAAGCCCACTCTAGTCAATTTAGTGTTTGGGGTTATCTTTACAACTGATTCAAATTGCCTCATAGGAGAATCAATCAATTATATATAAAATGACCATTAACGGTCTTAAATATCATCATTGTGCTGCAACTAATTTGGTCTTAAAAATAGGGCCTAAGTTAACTGTCATTTACAATGAAGCCTTTGCCTGTTATCTGCACTACTCTTTGGCAGTGGTTCTCAACCAGGGATGATTTCAGCCTCTCTACCACCAGGAGACATTTAACAATGTCTGGAGGAAAGTTTGACTGTCACACAGGGGTAGGGAGGAGAGGGATGCTACTGGCGTCTAGTGGGTAGAGGCCTGTGATACACCGGACCGCCCCTGACAACAGTGAATTATCCAACCCAAAACACCAATAGTGCCACAGCTGAGAAACCCTGGCCCCTAGCAAGCATTGTTATTTTGTGGAAGGGAACCTAACTGTAACTTACTGGGTGACTTTTCTGAGTCTCCATTTCATTATTTACAAGATGGATCTAGAAATTACCTTATAAGGTGTCTGGAAAAAATTTAAGGATTGTAGTAATCAATCATTTTTTTCCTTGCTGTTTCTCAAACATTCCAGATGCAGTGTCACATCAGCACTTTTTCATTTCCTTCTCCCTCTGCCTGGAATGCTCGTCCCACAGATTTTGTTATGACTTCTCAGCTGCTTTGTGTTTTTGCATGAACACAACGGTCTTAAAGCAGCATCCCCGGACATGCCCACTGGCAATTCTCATTTACCAGCCCCCCCTTACTTCCTGCACTCCCTGTTCTCTTTGCCTGCTTAAATGTTCTCCATAGAACTCATTATCACCTGATAAACTATCTCTATTTCTGGTTTTGTTCTGGTTAAATCCAGCACACAGGAATTTAGTTGGGACCTTAAAATATAGTTGTGCTTAAACTTCACTAAATGAAGGCCCTGGCCGGTGCCTCCTCCATCGGCCTTGTTACAGGCACTGAGATAGTGTTAGGAAGAAAGGAAACAACTCCCTCTCCTTACAGCACTTACATTCTAATGAGGAGTCAAAACACAGTCACTCCAATATTGTTTCCACATCATCTACCCCTATCTCCAAGACAGTTCTTGAAACTGCTGTTGCCCTTCATGTTGTAGAATCCACTGGGATTGTTACAGTAGTATTCAATGGTTGATTAATTCTTTCTAGAAACCCTCCCTCCGTGTCTCTAACACCAAACTTCTTTGTGGACGCTCTTTCTCTTCTCTGACCATCCCTTGTATGTACAAATTTCTGAAATCTGGCACTTATACTTAAATCCTACTGTAGTATTTCATCTAATGATATCCACGATCAAGTTCACGTTGAAAGTCCAGTGTGTAAGTATATCCTTCCTAGCATAGATGGATATAAAAATTGTCATCTACCACAAGTACTTCATTTTTAATGTAAAAATAATTTGAAAGTAAAGTCTTAAGGAAACACATAAGAATAAGAATATTTCACTTAATATTAACTGGGAGCATAGAGCGTATAATTCCTCTTTACTAAATGCTCATAGCCTGGTTGAGAAAATTACATACATACACACATTATATTATATGCACACATAGTGCAAATAAGGACAAAAGCAATATTATATATCAGCTGGCAATACTGCATTTTTTAAAGATTTTATTGATTTTAGAGAAAGAGCGAGAGAGAGAGCACACGCAGGGGGAGCGGCAGAGGGAGAGGGATAAGCAGACTCCCTGCTGAGCAGGGAGCCCAACGCAGGGCTCAATCCCAGGACCCTGAGATCATGACCTGAGCCGAAAGTAGACACTTAACTGACTGAGCCACCCAGCCACCTGGGGAATACTGCATTTTATGTACATAATATGCATATATATGTATCAGCATGCTGTTTAAGCATGCTTTATTAGAAAAAGCATAGATTTTAGAATGTAGATTCGAATCTCAGTTCACTTCTTGCTAACTGTATGACTTAGGACAGGCAATTCATTTAGTTTCTTTGAGTGTTGATTTTCTCATCTGTAAAATAATGATAATTCTTACTTGCAAGGGTTCAAAGATCAGAGACAAAGTATATGTTTGACATATAGGAGCCTCTGAAAGAATTGTAGCTGCTATTTTTATTTTATAACCTAAAAATATACTTCCCGCTCTAAACAGTGTAGAAAGTATCAGTTTATAATTATTTTTACAATTTGCTTGCTTTTTAATTAGCGATCTCTAGTTCATCCCCAAAATGAGCTGTGAAGAAACTGTAAAAGTTCCTTTTCATGTGGCCAAATATATCATTTAGTCAATTCTTTCCATTTTTATTACTGGGGAGCCCCCTCCTTAAGGCCCTTTATATTCCTATTTCAATCTAGACTTGTTCTAAACAAGTCTCTTTTTTTTTTTTTCCTGTCACTTTGGGAATCCCCTTCACACCTCCCTTCTGGGATTGAGACTCTTACGTTTTCTTGATCCCATGTTGTTCTGCTTTCTTAGTTTATCTCCTTATTTTGGTGGAATATAATTACCAGTAGCTTTCTGAAAAAAGCAAGTGCAAGGGAAACATACTTTTAAAGAACTTGCAGATCTGAAAATGCTTTAAAAATTTTACACTTGATTAATGCACACAGAGAATATGGAGTATTGAATTCAAGATTGGAAAATATTTTCATTCAGAATTTTTAAGGCATTATCCAATGCCTTTTGGCTTTTGCTGTCGGTCTAATGATGGATGTCTGATGCTCTCTAGTTCTTATTTCTCTGTACATGATTATTTCTCTCTCAGAGCTACTAGGATCCTCTTTTTATCAGAGACCTAAAATCACATGATAATGTGTTGGTTACAGCTTTTTATTATTGGTATTTTTTCTTTGATAATTTTTCTCTCTTTCAAATTCTGTTTTCTTGGAAATTCCATTAGGATAGTTGAACTCCTGGATTTATCCTCTGATATTCCCAATTCTTCTCTCCTATTTTCCATTTCTTTATCTGTTTAATATTTTCTGGATCATATCAGCAAATCTATCTTCCAAACATTTATCTTTTTTTAATTAAGCAATTTTATATTTAATTACCAAGACCTTATTTTTTTTTTTTTTTTTAATGATTCCATTTTTTTAAAACCTATCTCATGTGCATAGTATCTTCTCTCATCTCTTTGGTGATATCAGTTATAGTTTTTTCTTGCTTTTGCTTTTATTCTTTTAAGGATGTTTTCCTCTCTGGCTGCTTCCCTTGAGTTCATTTTCTTTTCCAGTTTCTTTGGATCTCTGTCTTTTCTATTAGAGCTTCCATCAAAGGTTTGGTGACCCTCAGTTGTCTTTATATTTAAGAGTGAAGTATTAAAGGACACTCTTAATGTGAGATGACTTTGCCAACTGGTTGGCTTCACTGTTCATTGTTTCAGTCTTTTCACAATGCAGGTGCTGTTGGGAGCCATCATTTTCTTGGAGATACCATATGTCAGCATCTGAAGATCTTTTTTTCTTGGGTCAATTTCTTCTGAAAGGATCCTCTCATCTCCCATTGGGGATTATAAACTTGGCTGCTAACATCCTGATAACTACTAGGGTAAAACAGTCTTCCCATTTAATCTGTAAACTGTCACTTAATTACTGTTTTTAGAATGAGAGCTCATCAGTTATGACAATGAGAGTCTATGGTTTAGTTTCTTCAAAAAATAAGCCTATTGGTGCAGGGTGGAGGCAATAGGGTGGGGAGACCAAGGATGTTCAAAAGATGATTTGGTAGATTTTGTTGCTTTCCTAAGCCATTGTATTTAAAAAGTAAAACCTGAAAATATACTTTCTAGAGAAACATTAAATAAAGTAAAGAGGAGAAAAGAAGTATTTAGATAATACTCCCAAGGTAATGGGGCATGAAAGATTCTGGCTGGAGGCCTAAGACTGAAGGCTGAACTGACGACTTCCCTAATCATTAATACTATATGACTACAGCATCAGGATGCAATGATCTATGGACCATTGATTAAATTTTCCCCTTGGTTGGATTGAGCTGAAAACAGAGATAATACAATAGCAACTCAGTGATGTTATGAAATAAATAAATGATCCTGTGCCAATGGGGAAAACAAGCATAACCTCTGAGTAGTGAGCAAATCAGGAAACAAGCTCCCTAAATAAACAATTTCAATGTATATCTTAAGAAGGCTTTTCTGTCACGAAACCAATTATATAATCAGTCACTGAGCTAAAAGCTTTTTTAGAAGACTGAGATCTTGACTGTATTATAAAGCTTGATTTTCTTTCTCTTGCAAGGGAAAGGAAATCTGGAGGGCCTCAGGAAATCTGCACTGCCTCTTCTACTGGAGCTCAGAAAATAGTCAAAGTCAAGTCTCAGATTACAAAAAAAGAAAGAGAAGGATACTTTCATTATGATAGTCATGCATTTGCAAATTTACTGTCTTCTGTTGTACTTAAAATTGTCAACATAGCTGTTTTTTTGGGGGGGGGTCTTTTTGTTTGTTTTGTTTTGTTTTTACTGAGAATATGAATTTAACACTCTGTCTCATTCATATTAATTAATATATGTCCCTTAGTTAGTCTTTAAAGTGGACTTAGTACAATTGTGATATTCTTATTACAGAGGAGGAGACTAAGATTGTGTAAGTAACCTACTCAAGGTAGAGCTAGAAAAGAAATCTGGATATGTTTAGCATAGTTGTAAAGTAGTTAATATAGCTTGATTTTGTAATAATTTTGGACATTAAAGTCATGGAATTTGCAATGAAAATACAAAGTAGGTTCCCCTCCTTATTTCTCCCAATATAAGTCCAGGTTCCTCTGTATGCCCAAGAGGTGGCAAAATCTTATTGACAGGATATTAGGAGAGTTGTATTTAAAATAAAGATTTTCTGGGCACCTGGGTGGCTCAGTTGGTTAAGCGACTGCCTTCGGCTCAGGTCATGATCCCGGAGTCCTGGGATCGAGTCCCACATCAGGCTCCCGCCTCAGCGGGGAGCCTGCTTCTCCCTCTGACCCTCGCCCCTCTCATGCTGTTTCTCTCTCGCTCTCTAATAAATAAAAAATAAATAAATAAAATAAAATAAAGATTTTCCTAGTTAGAGGTGAAAACAATGGATCATAAAAGTCCCTGAGATAAAATACTTATGAGGTCCCAGCAAAAGTAATTATTCAGATGATTAGAATTATGATTAGACTATATTTATACCTGACATAATTTATGCCTGATCTAATAATACAATGAGAACTATGCCTGAGAAGAAGCTACTCTAGGAGAACATTTGGATGTAACAAAGCTAAAGTGGAGAGAAACTCCAGTGGCATAGAGACCATTTAAGTGATGTGGATATCCAGGGAAAACATATCTATGGTCTTTAGATACACTGCTATTGCCCCATTTTCCTGAAATATTTTCTCTGTATTCAATTTCAAATGCAATTAATGTTCATCTATTCCTGCTTCTTTTTGATTAGCTTGTTAAATAAAGCCTAGTTCTGATAATCCCTATAATGTTTATGTGACCAGCAATCAAAAAATAATGTGGAATTTTTTTGCTCTTCATCCTGTTTCAGTTCATTTCATGCTCCTATCAGCTTCTTAATTTGACGTCTCATAAAGAAATGAATGAAATTCTTTATTCAGTTTCATTTGCATTGCATATAAATGGAACTTTCCTCATCTCCCACATTATTTATCCTATTAAATCAATGATGAGGAAAGGAATTTATTTGTCTGGTAATTTAGTTTAGCTACACTATTGTCGGAATTTCTATCTGTGATAAGCAATATTTTGTATCAAAGTTATAGCTCTCTGTGGTTGGAGGATGCTACAGCTCTACAGCATTCTACAGATCTGCAGAATGGTTCTTCCATCATTTACCCCATTTTTTTTAGATTTTCAACAAGACTGTTGAATATTGTGGTGCGGTGGGTTGTGTCACAGGTTAGATTTCTCAGGAAATAGACTCTGAGGCAGAGGTTTGCAGGAAGTTTATTGTACAGAAGAGGGGATTAAAAGAAGCGCGGTTGAGGGGCGCCTGGGTGGCTCAGTCGTTAAGCGTCTGCCTTCGGCTCAGGTCATGATCCCGGGGTTCTGGGATCGAGCCCCCCATCAGGCTCCCTGCTCTGTGGGAGGCCTGCTTCTCCCTCTCCCACTCCCCCTGCTTGTGTTCCCTCTCTTGCTGTGTCTCTCTCTGTCAAATAAATAAATAAAAAAGAAATTAAAAAAAAAAAAAAAGAAGCACGGTTGAGCAGGGGTTGGGTGTGCCTCACTGCTCAGTTCATAGCACAGGGAGCTCCTTTTCTGCGATGTCCCTTCTGGGTTATCTGAAATCAAGGAAAGGAGACAAGCTTTTATGCCCTACAATGGCCAGTCATTAGATGTGGGATTTCCCCCAGGGAAAGAATTGGGCCCTGGGTCAAGTGTTCTCTGCAGCTGAGGCTGCACTCAGGTGAGAGCTGTCAGCTTCCAGTACTCCCAATAATTGGGAGAATGTATGTTTCAGTCCTGCGGGTGGGGTGAGTAGTCTGCATAGCTTATGGAAGCATCCACCACCATCCATTCCTTGTACTTTCCAGTTTCCTGTGTGTCATATAAGTTCTTGGAGAATTCCTTCATTTCCACATTTTAGTGTGCCATTTTTCCTGGAGAAGCACACAAAAGGAAAGGTTGGTGGGATAAACTACAGACCTATCCCCACCCCACTGCAGCTTGTTCTGAGGTTGCAAATGATATTCATTGTCTCTCTTTTCCATCACCCATTGTGGATTCCCTTCACCTTTTCTGTTAGTCCTGCCAATCTAGATGCCTTATCTAGTGGAATGACCCAGAATTTTATATCTATGGGGTCTGAGCCATTGGTCACTACTGACCTGCTTAAGCCATGACTCTGTATTTATCTATTTATTGTCAAAATTGGTCAAGCATCACCACAGGGGATCACTTAGAGGACAGACATGTTTCTTTGCCCCCACTTCTTTGCCCTGCCTCCCCCCAATGGCCAGAGTCAATTATCCCTTCCATCTTGCTGTTCTGTTTATCTATTGGTCCATTCTTGGCCAAGGACAGAGGCTGGCTGACATCAACTAGCTGACTTCTCCAAAGATCTTCACACCCATTCCTGTAGATTTTCTCAGACCTTGTTACCCCTGATCTACCAATATTTCTCCTTCTAAGCATTTGACTAAATAACCAGGTCATTATCTACTCTCCTTGGATACTTAAAAATCCTACCACAGGCTACTCCTTTTTCCATGAAAAGTAGATTATTAGGAGCACCACTCAAAATTCTTCCCATTGTGAAAATTTATCTAAACCAAATTTTATCCCTGAACTGAATTTTTACTTTTTCCTCCTCCATCTGCTGATTATAAGGGATTCCCCATCAGGCTATAGGTGTGAAGGAGAGAAAGGTGCTGGTTCAAGAGAGGTGGATATCACAGGGATCTGGACCACTTGATTATCCTACTTACTTATGCCTGCCCCTCTTGGTGACCTTATTCATGCCTGATCTATCATTTTCATTGAACTTGTAACTTGGTATGACAGAAAACAGCTCTTGATGGGCAGTTTTGGCTACACAGTCACTTGATGTCCCATGGTTAGGTGCTCTATTTTTTTTCCAGGCCCAAGAGCTCACAAGGAACAGTTTTTCAAATGGTTTTCCATTCTCCACTATGGGGGACCCTATATCTTGAACCCTGTGGATCTCTGCTGTGATTCTCCTATGGGAGCTTGCCATTAACTCAAAACTAGTTCCACACACTAGACCTGCTGCAAAGCCTTTCCTACTCCCGGCCCTTTTCAAAGCTGGAAGCCTTTCATATTATTTGTAGTATGGGTTGGAAAGGCATTCCCAAATGAGAAACATGCTGCTTCTGGTATCTTAAGATAGTTAGCAAGTATTGTCCTTCTTTCATCATGGTAGGAGGTATCATTTGTCATGCCTCTTATTATTTAATACTCTAAAGTTAAAAAACTTAAATTACTAGCAAAATTTTGCTGTTCATCTTTATATTGTGCAATGTCAGTTTTAAAACCAAACATAAGAATGTTTTACTCATTTGCAGAATCATCAGAATGACATAATTAGTGTTTTGTAGCTCATTCAGGCATATGCATTTTAGTCTTACCAGAATAGTGGAAATACTCTACAACTAATTCAACTTCAGCTGTTTTCATTTTACTTCTTGACATGCATACATTCTATCAACATTATCTTCAAATTATTGATGAGTAGGGAAGAACTGAAGGAGAAGGAACTTAAGTTGCCTTGCCTTTCTCTCTTCCTCTCTGTCATTTTCAGCATAAGTTGTTGGCTAATATGGGCAAGTAACGAGAGTAAGACAGGATGTGATAGGGTGCCCTGATCATTTATGTTTCTTAGAATGTGACTGCCTTCTTTCTAAGTTCAAACAAGTTCTAATTCAATTGGAACATGTAGCCCTTCAGGGATTCTGTTTACCTAGTCAAAAGTGTAATACACTTGTATTCTGGGTCTCACCAAATTCCCATGCTTCATGAGTCCACCAGAATTCTTTGCTCATGGAACATTGCAACATTATATGCAAATGAAATAGCAACAACAAGAAGGCTTACAGATTGTGCATATCAATCTCATCTGATCACATGTGAGCTCCTTTGTTACATCAGACTTCACTTACAAAACCAAGTTCAAAGATAAACTTAAGAATTTCAAGATAGTGGGGCGCCTGGGTGGCTCAGTCAGTTAAGCATCTGCCTTCGGCTCGGGTTATGATCCCAGAGTCCCGGGATTGAGTCCCACCTCAGGCTCCCTGCTCAGCGGGAGTCTGCTTCTCCCTCTGCCTGCCGCTCCCCCTGCTTGTGTGTGTGTTCCCTCTCTCTCTTTCTCACTCTCTCTGGCAACTAAATAAAATCTTAAAAAAAAAAAAAAAATTCAAGGTAGTAACAATAGACATTGAACCAAGGGCAGGGCTCTTTTGAGTGCAGAGGATGATCACAGGCCCATGAAGTTTGTCCTGGCCATAGGTCTTTTTGAGGAAAAACTAAGGCAATCATTACCATAGATACTTGCTGCATACTGCAGGGTTCTACCTGTTTAGGTCCTGGCTTTTCTTCAGACCCCGGTTTCCAGATCTAAGATTTGGGCTCAGGTCCTGAAACTGGACAAGATATTGTGACATTTTGTTGAGAGAGCTGTTCTCATGTTCCAGATGATCCAGTCTTGAGTTCCTTGATGTATTTTGTTATTGCAGATGAGAAACAACCTTTGTTATCTGTCCATTTTTTTGTCCCTAGGAATTCCATAGCTTTCTGCAGGTCAGGATGCCCTGGCTGCCACTCTGACTCTGCTATTTATTACAATAATTGTGCACACCTTCCTTCTAGTAGTTAACTACTGACACTTCATCTCTATTATTTAGGGATCCTATAATCCCCATTGCTATCAGTGAACCCAGTTCTGTAAGAGCATTTCAACCATATATCTAGGCTTACAAAAATAGCTACCGCTGAGCTTCTCAATGATGTTGGTGCCCCTCTCATCAGTGTATACCAGATCACCAGTAAATTGAATAACATAGTATCTCACATGTAACATAGTTACCTGGTGCCTTACACTACCCTCTAGTATCCTCTGCCTTCTAAACCTTTTACTTCCCTTATTTCACTAGCTTTAACAAGAGTTCTGGTACATCTGTTTCACATAGTATGAGCCATTAGTTTCTTAAGCTTCTAAGAGCCATCTTAGTAATATGTCATCATTGTTTCCTGGATCCTTGCTGGGATATGAAATTTTGTATAATGGAAGGGTGCTCCAATATTGGTAAACTATTTTTTTTTGTCCAAACTTAATGTTTCACCTCTCCTTGATTCTGCACTCTCAGAATCCAGTCCCATGCATCCTCTAACTAACATATGAATATATGTTAGTTAACTTATGTAGTTCCTTGGAGACCAGTCTCTGTCTGTTCTAACAAGCCCAGTACTTTCCTGGACAAGTTATATTGGGTTATATCGGTGGCCAGAAAAGCAGGTGGCAATATATCCTGATGGAGTATGTATTTTCTTGCAAGGAAAATTTGTCTGCATTATCTTTGGGAATTGAGGTATTTCTGAAGGTCAAAGCATGCATTTGAATTTAAGTTTTCAAATGCATCAACACAGATATCCTAATTCCAAGTACTAGGATCTCACTTCTTTTTTTTTTTTTTTTTTTAAAACTTTTTTTTTTTTTTTTAAGATTTTATTTTATTTATTTGACAGAGAGAGAGACAGCAAGAGAGGGAACACAAGCAGGGGGAGCGGCAGAGGGAGAAGCAGGCTTCCTGCCGAGCAGGGAGCCTGATGTGGGGCTCGATCCCAGGACCCTGGGATCATGACCTGAGCCGAAGGCAGACATTTAACCGACTGAGCCACCCAGGTGCCCCTAGGATCTCACTTCTTCTTAAGGCATACAAAACCTTTCAGAATTGAGAATCCAATCTGCTCTCAAGCTTTTCTAACTATAAAGGTTAAGATAGGGACTTCATCCTTAGCTTTGTCAGCCCTCCAGTTACGGGAAATGAAAATCTCTCTATATGCTTGCCAAGGTTTTCACACTTAATATTTAATTGGTTAATTAACCTCAGTTAATTGATTAATTAATTTAATTGATTAATCAACCTCAGTCTTGTACTGTTTTTCTCCAGCACATTGAATAACCCATTCAATTTTTATAATCCCTGAAATTACTACCTCACCCTGAAATACCACATCTTTTAGTGAATTTGCTTCCACCTGTGAAATTCACACCACTACAACATGCCAGGGACTGTCAGTTCTCCATGTATCATTGGTGATGGATTCCTCACTGCCAGCCAGGTAGAGGGTCATTTAGTTCCAGTATCTCTTTTTAGAGTCTGTTTTGCTTGAAGCCTCTCTGGCACCAAGTTTATAGGTCATGTTCCCAGAGAAACAGACTCTGATGTAGAGATTTCCAGGCAGTAAATGTGTTAGTGGCTACTCTTAAGATCAACATCTGGGGACACTGAAAGAAACAGAAAAGAAGTAAAAGGGAGAAGTCCACCTCTGATGAATTTGCAGCAGAAGCCTCAGCTGATACTGTGCCAGGGTCTAAAGCTCAGAGAGCCTTTCACATTTGTTCCATTATGAGCAAGGAGGTCAGACTTTTATACTTCTTCATTGACCATTCACTGGATGTGGTCTGCCCTTAAGGAGTGGTCATGACCTTAGGCAAGGCAACTCTCTTGAATGAAAGGAAATTCCCAACCATGAGGCTTCTTAGACTTCCCACAGCTGGGGAATTAGTGCTATAATTCAGGGAGATTGAAGGTAGGGTCAGTGTGAGCTGTGTAACATGGCATTCACTACCTAAGGTTCCAGAACTGTTGCAAAAAGTGTTGTAAAGAAATGATCCTGACTCTAGTGTTCTTTAGTCTATTTATTTGGTTATTTGTGAAAGTGAAAGGTATAAAGTGAAATGAAGATCTGATATTATTTTTCAGAAAACCTGATTGAGAGAGACCAAATAGATTTTCACGTATCAGTACTTTTCACATAGGAAAACAGTGTCCAAAAGTACTGATGCAAAGCCAACAGTGGTTCAGAGGCAGTCTTCTCACCAGCTGAAATAACAGGATTTGCCTTGTTTAATTTGTGTTAATGGCCTCACTGTGTCAAGCAGTAAATTGGAGTTTCTGGCTTGCCGGCAAATCAGCTTGACCCCAAACAGTCAGTATACTTCGGCATTTAGAGATAGCGTTTGAACATTTCAACTTATCTTTTTTGTTTTCTTTCTTTTTATTAATACAAAGTACTAGTTTTAACCTATATGCAGCCATTTTAAAATTTTTATTTACATGAAGTAAAATTCACTCTTATGGGGTATAGTTCTACTAGTTTTCACGAATGAATGGTTATGTAATCTACCCCATAAACAAGAAAGAACAATTAGATCACCTCCAAAAAATTATCTCATGCTCCAGAGGGTAATGTTACCCCTTCTTTTTTGTGATCAAATCCTGCTTATTTCAGATGCATAGAGAGAAGGACTAGAAAGGAGTGATGAGCCTTTGAAAAGGCCAGATCTAGGACAGGCTCTGTGTGTGCAATCAGGGCTGAACCAGCAACCTCAACCAGCCTTTCCTTTGAGGAGATAATATGAGGGCAAGTTGGGCAGAGGTGAATCTTCCAGTGTAAGCTGGCTCTGGGTGCCTCTGGATCAGGTGAGAAAGACCAGAGGGCCCACAGTGCCCTTGGCCAAGAGCACCCCAAGCCGGTTGTGTCTGTGCCTGGGACAAAGCCACCCTCTGGAGGGGAAACTGTGGTGCCTTCTGGTCACCAGAAAGGCCACAGGGGTTTAGAAACAACCTGCAATGAGGCCCTGTGGCCAGCAAGCACCCACTATCCCAGCTCATCATTTCTGCAGAGCCTATAAGGAGGGAGCATGCAAGGCAGCCAGAGATCTTGGGGCCCCTCTTTTCCCCTTACCTTTAATGCTTGGTAAACACTAGTCTATTCTCCACTTCTACAGTATTGTTTTTTCTGAAAATATGTAGAAACATACATACAATGTGTAGAATTTTGAGTCTAGCTTCTTTTACATGACACAGAACATTTGAGATTAATTTGTTTATGTATAGTTCACTCCTTTTCATTGCTAAGTAATATTCCATTGCACGGATATATCAGAATTTTTCTCCATTCCTTTGCTGAGCAACATTTGGCTTGTTTTCAGTTTTTGGTGATTTTGAGTAAGGTTCCTGAAACATTAGCGTGCAGGATTTGATGTGAAGATTTGTATTTTATATGAGATACTTAGGAATGTGATTACTGGGTCATGTGGTAAGAATATGTTTAAATTTATATAAACTGTCAGTGTTTTCAAGAGTGTATCACTGTTAGCAATGTGTGAAAGTTCTACTTGCTACACATCCTCTTTAGCTCTTGGTATTGTCGGGTTTGTGGTTATTTTAGCAGGTAAGTCTATTTAGGTTTACACTGCAAGTTGTTTTACCTTATCTAGGCAATGTCAGATTTCAAAACTTTTCCTATGCTCTTTGGTTCTTCCCCTGGTATTCTCCTCTCAGGTGTTAGTCTGTGACTTAGGTGGTGATTCATTTTGCAGCTCAGTTCTCAAAGCCTTTGTTGTACTTCTTGGATGCATGATATGTGTATACAGGCTAGGGGTGGGCCTGAGACCTATATAGGTTCATACACAGAATTAGGAGACCTCCTTCGCTATATCTTTCTTCTCTAGCATTTCTTTCGCATCTGGAGGCTCCCAGAGATCCTTTTTCCCAATTTCTCTGGCAAGTAGATATTTTTCTTTCAGCGTTTTAGTCTCCCAAGCTGTTGTACGGTTCCATCTACTGAACTCATCCTTGGCTGTGTGTTGAAAGAAAAGAGAGCCAAAATAATAATAATAATAATAATAATAATAATAATAATAATAATAATAACAACAATAATAAACAACGATAGCTATTCCTCCAATGATTTTTGCACCACAGAGCTCATTCCCGTATTTCTTTTCTGCAAAGAAATTATTTTCTCTTGAGTTTTAGGTGCCAAAGCCATGAATACTGAAACTGTGCAGACCTATAGCCTTGGGATAGAACCAGTAGAGAGGGAGAAGAGAGAGTGAGAAGTAGAGAGAGACAGAAAAACAGGGAGAAACAACAGGGACTTTTACCACACTCACAGCAGCTTCTTTTCCTAATTCTTCAGCCAGGAGGATGTGTTTCTCCTGTATACAATGTATTATCAGAGTTGCTTTGTGTATTTTATCCCAAGTGGGCTGTAGGAGGCTTCCTCCATCTTGACCACTACTGTAAGTTCTGGATCCTCTGTCCAGTCAAGTTCATGGTAGGACCATTTTGCTGCTATAGTCTGTGCAACTTCTTACTATGGCACACCGTGGCATCTAGAAGTACAGAGATGTGTAGATACTGCCCTGGGAAATGTTTGAGCATCTCAGCTATTGGTAGGTAAAACAGTTATTTCTCTACCTTATCTGTTCCACTTAGGCTCTGGGATTCAGTTCCTATGCCTTCCTTCAGCCTCCTTTTTTTTTTTTTTTTTTTAGATTTATTTATTTATGAGAGAGAGAGAGAGGCATGCATGTATGCATGCAGTGGGGTGGGGGAGGCAGAGGGAGAGGGAGAGAGACAGTCTCAAGCAGACTCCACAGTGAACCTAAAGCCTGATGTGGGACTGGATCCCACAACCTTCAAATCATGACCTGAGCTGAAATCAAGAGTCAGACACTTAACTGAGCCACCCAGGCGCCCCCATTCAGCCATTTTTTAAGACATGTTTAACTGTTTAATTTTTTTTCTTTAATTTCAAAAGTAGCTGTTAAATGCTGACCAATTAGTTTTCTTTCTTCTGATGTCCATCATACTTATATATTTTCTAAAGCTGGATAAAAAGTAACTGAAATTAATGACCAATATGATTTTATAGTTATTTAGAAAATATGTCCTAAGTATCATTCCTAAATAAAGAATATGCAATTAACTTAGTTTGCAAATGTCACCATTACTGGGAATGTGTCATGAGCTAAAGGTGAATGCATGATAAATGAGCTTAGATGAAACATTTAATTTCCTGCCCAACTTTTCTGAGAAGTTCTCATATGTGCCTTCCATCACATCATTTCTTTTTATCATATGAAGTCTCATGCTTTATTCTAAATGAAACTACTCCTTTCCCGTTATAACCTGAAGTCTTTAATCCAAAAATAAATAGACCTCACTCTTTAAGAAGATAGTTTTTAAATATTGGGTCAAGAGTGTTTAGAAAGAAAAGCTTCATTCATATCAGAGAGAGAATAGCCTACCTGCCCTTATTTCTTGTTGCAAATAACAGCACATAATTCAGTTACATACATAAAATTAGAGGTATACACTGTGGAATTTTCACCACAATACCTGATATGGCTGACATAACCAATAACATGCAGAATAAACATGTTAACAGTAGGATAATCTCAAAGAAACTAAGACATAAAACAAATAACTTCCTGAGTTTAGCCACCAAACCAATACTTCAGATAAGGCTGCCCCTGTTCAAAGTGTTAGGGCTGACTTTGTGTTAGGATCTCTTTGATCTCTTGTCAATACTTCAAGGTACCCATTGCCCTCATATTTCCAGGAAGATTTACTGTGATGTGCTCCATCAGCCATAGTACCCTAAGCTATCAAACTGCTAACACTTTGATACTGCCTCTAAGCAATACAATTTAAATCTTTGTTTACTACTTATTTGGTGAAGAAGCTAAAAGGAGGAGGAGAGGCAGAGAAGGAAAATCTCTATCAGTGGACTTTGTTTCTTTTCTATTATGGCCTGAGGAATGAAGATTCGATGCCATTTTTTTTTTTTTTTCTCTACTAGAGAACACAAAATCACATCAGGTTACCAGTCATGTGTGGTAAGTTTGAGGATTTCAAGTTTGATCAAGAAAGAGATAGGATCATAAGAGGTGGTAACACACAGGCTTTATTGGGCAGTATTTGGACAGGATTGCAAGATTGGGAGTACTTCCTAGCAAGAGAGGTTTTAGAGACGCTAAGGCAAGGCCACCACCCAGGAGGGGAACAGGGCATGGGAAGTCTCAGGAGAGAAGGGGAACTTGGAGGGGGGCTTATGAGTGTACTAATGCAAATGTCTAGGTGATGAACATGTCTAGGTTACATCACTCAACAGCAAGATGGGGAGCCTCCGGTCAGAGAGCTCCAAGGGCAATAGCAGTTTAGGGCCTTTTATAGGTATAGTGTCTATCTTATTAGTAGATTTTGGGTGCTGTTTCACAGGATATTTAAAGTAGGTAGGCTTTAAATAGCTAAATTATATTTATTTGAACTATATTTGAAGCAATTGATTGGTAATTAATTGGCACCAGTGAACTGTGGGTTAATGTCCTAGCCTGCTGTGAAGAAATTGGCAACATAAGGCCATTTGGGGCCATTACACAGGGGTTGGGAACAGGGCACATGGCTGGCTCAGTCAGTTAAGTGTCTGCCTTCAGCTCAGGTCATGATCCTGGAGTCCTGGGGATCGAGTCCCGCATGGTGCTCCCTGTTCGGCGGGGAGTCTGCTTCTCCCTCTGCCCCTCACCCATTAGTGC
The DNA here is from genome assembly GCF_004348235.1 of Phoca vitulina. Taxonomy (NCBI): domain Eukaryota; kingdom Metazoa; phylum Chordata; class Mammalia; order Carnivora; family Phocidae; genus Phoca; species Phoca vitulina. Next base: position 31,752,055 of record NW_022589707.1, on the reverse strand, counting down.
TCTCTCTCTCTCTCCCTCAAATAAATAAATAAAAATCTTAAAAAAAGTTAAATGGCGCTGGGAAAACTGGAGAGCTACATGTAAAAGAATGAAACTGGATTACTTTCTAACACCATACACAAAAACACCAACATCACACATCATCAGGGAAATGCAAATCAAAACCACAATGAGATGCCACCCCACACCTGTTAGAATGGCTAAAATCAAGAAGACAAGAAACAAGTATTGATAAGGATGTGGAGAAAAAGGAACCCTCATGCACTGTTGGTGAGAATGTAAATTGGTACAGCCACTGTAGAAAACAGTATGGAGGTTTGTCAAAAAAATCAAAAGTAGAAATACTATATTATCCAATAATTCCACTATTGGGTATTTACCCAGGGAAAACAAAACACTGACTCACAAAGATATATGCACCCTTGTGTTTATTGCAGCATTATTTGCAATAGCCAAGATACGGAAGCAACCTAAGTGTCCATCAGTAGACAAATGGATAAGGAGAATGTGGTATATATACACAATGCAATATTAATTACACAGCTATAAAAAGGATGAGATCATGCCATTTGAGACAACATGGATGAACCTAGAGGGTATTATGCTAAGTGAAATAAGTCAGACTGAGACAGACAAAAACCATAAGATTCCACTCACAAATGGAATCTAAAAAAATGAATAAACAAAAGGCAGAATCAGAACTATAAACAAAGAGAACAAACTGATGGGAGCCAGAGGGGACGGGGGTGGGGAGTTGAGTAAAATGGGTGAAGGGTAGAGAGAGATACAGGCCTCTAGTTATGGAATGAGTAAGTCATGGGAATAAAAAGCAGAGCATATGGCATACAGTCAATGATATTATAATAGCTGTGTAATGGGACAGATGTTAGCTATATTCCTAGTGAACATAGCATAATGTATAAACTTATCAAATCACTAAGTTGTACACCTGAAACTAATGTAACATTGTGTATAACCTATACTCCAAAAAAAAACCAAAAACAAAAAAGGTATTCCTTCCAACAAGCACACACAGTATTGTTTTGTAAAGAGTTCTGATAAATGTGTTTTTCCCACAGTAATGTTTTGAGATCTTTTAGAGGGTTACATTTTGGGCAGTCTCTTCTCTGTCTTACCACTTACTTCAGCCTCGATGCTGTTCCCTCACCTGCATTATTATCTCCCCAAGGTCTTCCTGGTTGACTGCTGGTAGAGTATGTTAGGAGTCCTTGCTGGGATAAGGAAGATAAGGTTTTCTAGGAGTCTAGCGTTCATAAGCAGGGAAACTTTAGAAAGGAGTTAATAAAAACAAACAACAGAGTTCACGGGTGGACCTATTTAATAATGAAGATAAGAACTTTGCAGATGGAGCCAGGACTAAGTTAGCACATCAATAAAGAAGATATATTCATATTTTGCTTGGAAGGGAGGGACAGCAGTGGGCAGGAAAACCTTATATTCTGTGTTTTACGTAAAAAAATGTAATGTAGAAATATTCTGAAGGGCAATTTCATAGCCTACATAATTCAAAGGCTTAGAAAATGTATTTTTGAGTGTGAAGATTATTGTATATCTTGTCAGAAAGTAATATGTTAAACTAATTATTGAGGATCTTTTTCTAATCTAATGAAAACTTATTAATATTGATATAAAAGAAGGAAGTACAATCTGTTTTCATAGTTCTCTTCTCTCAGAGATCAACGACCAAAAAAAGGGTTTGCAACACCATTTATGCATCTAAACGGATTTTTGTTGTGCAAAAGTATACCATCTTTTGAAGTAGAGCAGTTATGGCAGAAAGGTTAATAACCGCTGGCACCAGCATTTTAATTGGCGCCAGGATCCTGATGTCTGGAAGAAATCCTCTGAACTCCAGCTAAAAGGCCTCCTGGAAATCCTACTTAGTGATCTTGGACAAGTCAAAGGCTCAGCTTCTTCATCTAAAAAGAAGATGATGCTGATTATAATAGTACCTACTTTCAAAGTGTTATTAGGATTAAATGAGTTAGTGCATGAAGAAGATTTAGCAAAATTCCTGGCACAGAGTAAACACTATAAACATTAACTATGACATTTGAGTAAACAAGAAGACTCAGTTAGGCCACTGTCTCAAAGCCACGCAGAGTTCTATCACAGTGATATATGCAAAAGCAGCAAGTAGGCAATCCTGTGAAGACACAATTTCCTGACGGCCCATAACCACCACACTCATACCACTTGTGAGGAGCTGGGTATTTCTCTGTCTCTTTGATGGTGGAGATTTATAATCAAAGAAACCCAGAACACATCACCAAAGTTACTCTTACAAAAATCAGAGCACCCACACCACATCTGACTACTTGGCAAAAAAGCCACAGAAGTCTAATAAGTTTACTACCAGTGAGAAGGCTGTTTTATCCGGTTATTATCAAATCAAATGCTATGAACACATATTCCAGAAATATATATATATATTTATAGTATTCTGAATATCAAGCCCTGTTTTGTTTTTTATAGTCAAATTTTCTAAGCAAAACAGGCAGTAATTTCATTTTTACATTTCATTTAGCAGAGAAGTTGCTTAGTATTTTCTAGAGTAGACAAATAAGTTGGACTGAATTTTTCAGTGTAAGTGCTAAAAAAGAAAGACTAAATTTTATTGTTTGCCACTAAATAATATAAACATAATTATTCTTTTGTTTTAAATAGATTTATGTGTGAGTATACAACTTTGTAATTATTTTAATGTAGTTTAGTATGATTTGTAACTTGTGTGAAAACTAAAGAGAATTAAACAGTCAGTGGCCTATCTTAATTCTTTATGAAATGCAACACCGTGGTCCACTGAACAGCTATTAATTAATACAGTCACTCAGTTGGCATGTTTCAGCTACCAGTAAGATATGCAAATTTAGCAGAATGTGCTATCTCATTAATTAATATTGTAAGCAGGAAACTTTTCTCTCAATTCACTTCATAATGGGTAGTATAATATAGCAATATTTTCAAATAGATTATGGAAGATTCTACTTATACTTGCATGCATGTGTGTATTTTTGTAGTATATAATACTTTACATAATATTATGAAGTGTTGAATGCACAATTACATGGAAAAGGAACATTTCCTAAGGACAAGAGCAAAAGAGGCTGACAGGGCTTGTGACAGTCAGACAAACAAAAGGTATCACCCCAGAAAAAGACATTCAGCAGTGCAGAGCGAAGAAACACAAAAGTAAATAAATATGGTATGATTCCACTTATATGAAATATCTAGAATGGGCAAATTCACAGAGACAGAAACATTCAAGGTTATCAGAGGCTGGGGAAAGGGAGAAATGGGCAGTTTTTTGCTTAATGGTTGTAGAGTTTTTGTTAGGGGTTATGAAAAAGTTGTGGAAATAGATTATGGTAGTGCTTGCACAACATTGCGAATATCATTATTGCCACTGAAGTATACGCTTAAAAATGGTTGATATATCAAATTTTATTACACACAGAAATGCACACATAGTCAAAAAGTCACCTAATATAGCCCCTGGAGATCATAAGATTTGTAAGTCCTGTTAGGTGTTTATTTGTGTGATATTACTTAATTATTACAATTACAGTCTTTAGAGTGAGAGTAGCTAAAGGTGACAAATGGGTAACCATAGATATCATGGAAAGCCCTCCTTTCTTTCTATCCTTGAAATAAGGGAAGTAACAGGGGCTCTACTCTGAGTCTAAGTATTTTTACTTTTTCAAAATTTTGAAAAATTGATGAGACCAGGCCCCTTTTCCCACAAACTGAATGTTTGGGGGAGGAAAGTAAATTGTAGCAATAAATATTCACTAGATTTTTAGCCACACAAATATGCCTTGAAAGCCAAACACTATGGAGAGAGGGGATTTGCTAAATCATTTTATCTCTTTAATATGTTAAGTGCCAAATCTGAAGGACTCTGCTTATAGAGTTACTCTGTAGTGTAGATTCTGATAAAGTCCTTGCCCACCAATACAGCCTAGCTGAAATTAGGAAGAAAAAGAGTAGGTAAAAGAAAAGTGGAATATATACACACTGAAGGCTATACAAGATTTGATTTGGGTGTATACTAGATCCTATAGTTTAATATTTACCTAAAAATAATTCAGACACTATGCTTTACTAATATTTAACTTACAGATTTTAGAAGGTGCTCAAATTCTGTCCCTATGTTAGAGGGTCAGATGTCACCTATGTTTTATGAGCTGCTCTGAGAAACTGATAGGGGCTCTACAATCATAAGAAGTGAAGTCCTCACCCGTTGGCTTATCTTCAGCATATTGTGAGATATTGCAGTGATATGTGTCTGATAAGTGGATTTACAGTTACATCCTCTTACCTCAACCAAGTACAATCCTTACAAAATAGATAAATTGCTTGAACAATTAATGCAGTGAAGCCATGCTTTAAAGGTAATACCCACAACGCAAGTACATGTAGACCACAAAACAAATAGACAACAAGAAATTGACAGCATAAATACTCCTATTTTTTGTATGAATACACACTTCACTATATTATGAAATGAAGAAATGGCAATCTATTGACCTCTGACAAGAAGTTAAAAAAAATGAAGACTATTTTAAAAATGGGTATTATTTTTAGTCTGTAACAACTAAACTTTAGGTTTCTTGTGTCTTGAAATAATAGACATTAAATTATGCTGTCATTATTGGCAGATATTTATAAAAGGTCAATCATTTTATATTTATTGGATTTACCATTTATGTTTAAATCACTTTAAATGTAAAATATATATTTATATGTAAATAAATATATAAGATTATGTATATATACATAAATAAAATTTATTTCTTATTACTATACTAATATAATTTCTAATAAGTACATAGACATTTTCCTGGAATGGGCAGGGGCCATTTCACATTGGTAAGTAGTTGGTAAGCATACAGCTGTATTATGGTGGTACTCATGTAGATTCTCCCTTTTCCAACGAATATTAAGAAGCCTCTAAAGTAAGACTCTGAGACATAATTTTAATACAGAGAGTAGCCAACTATTAGGTTTTTATGAACTCGTATCATATGATTAGCTGGAATATTATATCTATTACTTGTATACCAATCTGGCTTTTAAAAAAAATCTTTTCTGACTGTTCATTTGTCATATCTATCTTTTATTTGTTATTTGTTCTTGAAGTCCCTGAAAAAGAAAAAGAAAAAAAAATTCTTTTGGGCTGATTTCTATGCATTCCAGACTGATAGTTTTTAAAGCAGTGCAGTGAATTAGGAATGAGAATTTCCTCTTTTTTTTTTTTTTTAATCTCTCCTCTACACCAACAAAGCAGGTTTTTTGAAGTTCCACAAATTTCCCAAGTGTCAGTAATAAACCTCAAAACTTTTGTGTGTGAAGTATAGTCCAAATCCATGTCTTTTTATGTCTTTCCGTGTTTTCCCACCATAACATACCCTGTGGGATGTAGTGGGTATGTTGGTGCCAATGAAATCCCCTTGGATTCCTTTTATTATTTTAGATTCCCCAGTTTCCGTCTATGTTTCCTTTCGAAAGTACACACCTGTAGCTCTCTTCAGATGGCAGCTGCTGCTGGAGTTTCTTTGCCTGCTGGAATACAGAGCTAGAAGTTTGGGGAATTTATCTTCCCACTGCCCCACCTCCCAAGAAGCCCTTAGACATTGATTAAACAGGGCAAGATTATAAAAACTCAGCTCTGCTCCCTTAAGCCAGAACAAACTCTTGAGGCGTAATTTACACTCCAAGGTGTCTCTGCAAGGTCAGACTAGAGCTATACCACCAGGACTACCTGAAATTACACTTTTGCTTGCCCTCTTTTTTTTTTTTTTTTTTCCCTGTCTGCTTCCCCAATCCATAATCATATTTTCTTGGGTGCATTTCCTTAATAAATACATTGCACATGAATTTTCAACATGTTTGTTTTGTTTTGTTTTGTTTGAGGAGTATTAGATCAAAAATGTTTAGAGACTCTTGGTATAGAGGAGAGAAATGGTTTACTATTAAAGCTTAGATAGAACAGAACAATAACATAACAAGATAAAGCAAAAACCAGCAACAATGGAAATTGCCCAGCATCAATCAACAGCACCAACATGACCATAACTACATGTATTTATAGCCCATAGAGATGTGAAAAGAAAAGAGAGGTAGATAGAAGTATGAGAAGAGCAGACATGTGTCCTAATTTTCCTCTTTGGCTTTTAAACAAGAGAAACTTTCCTGCTTTTCTGTTGCAGAACATATCCTCTGAAAGCACACTGGCTTACAACGTGAGTTATTGTTACCTCATTTGGCTTGTAGGATGAGGAGCTCAGCTTGATGGTTCTCCTTTGAGACTGCAATCAAATGAAGGCTGAGAGTAGAGTATTTGAAGGCCCCTTTCACCACATGTATGATGCCTGGTCTAGAATGTCTGGAACAGCTGAAGCTGGTATGGCCACAGGACATGGCTAGTTTGAACTTTCTCACAAGGCAGTGTCAGGGTATTCATATTGCTCATACAGTGGCTTGCTTTCTCCTGAGAAAGCATTCCAAAAGACTAGGACAGAAGCTGCCTGTTTCTTCTGGCTTAGATTCAGAAGTTTTGAAGTCTCATTTCTGCCACTAAGAAGTGAGTCATACAGCCAGCCCAAACTGAGTATTCTGAGATGTAGTTCATTTGGGGCCATTTTTGGATGTGTGTTTAATAAAATGAAGGTAGTACAAAAAGCATGAAGCTTTCACCTTGTTCCAGAGTGGATTAGGACACCAGCAGGAGACCCTGAGCAGAAGCCCCACTACAAGATGGGATAATGCATACTAGATGAGAGAATAGAGCCCAATGGTCAGGCTCTAGGTGGTACACCTGAAACCCCCTCAGTTCCTTTGAGTTGTGGATTCTGAATTGAGAGGCTATGGGTCTATCGGGGGGGGGGGGCCCTATTAGGGTGGAGCTAAATGATTTTGCAGCAGAGGTGCAAGGTGGATAATCTTAGCAGAGCTAGATGGAGGATATAACAACCCTCAGATGTCTGCAAATGAGTAGGAGTCAAGGGGAAACAAATTCAGCAAAGAGGGGTGACCAGAGCTCCCCAAGAGCATAGCATAAGGCAAATGAACTGATCAGCACAAAAAGCAAGTGAGTACAGGGACCCAGCAGCCAAGAGACATCGCCTTGGATATAGGGAATAACCAGCTAGTACACACACAAAGACAACTTAGTGGCCCAGGGACCTCATTTTTCTTTGTAATCAGACCTTGCAAGCCAAACATCCCTCTCCTCTGTACCCACTTTGCCCACCCCCACCAAGCATTTGGGAATTTAACATCCTAATTTCCATCCTCAAACAATGATTTTGCCTCTTATTGAGTTGAAAATGGGGTTTTCAACAGGCTATCTATTGCTCTAGATAGCCTGGATTTGGTGGGAAAGGAATTATGTTTCACAGATAGAAAATCTGAGGCTTGGAAAGGTTAACTATTCCATCAAGTTCACATAACTAGTAACAGGAAGGATCTGGTATTCAAATTCAAACCTTACCCTGTGTTCTTTTCACTTTACTATATTATCTCCAATATTTACTTCACTGAAAGGTGCAATTGAAATACAATTTTCAGAAATTCATCCTTTTTTAATCTTCACTTTTCACCAACAAATACATTTTCTGGTTGTAATAACTGTAATCTGAAAACCGCTACATATTAATAAAAACTGACGCTGATTTGTTTTTAGGTGTTCATTTATGCAGTGTGAATGAAGTCAGCTGTGTAGAAATGACAGGAGAGAGAATTTCTCATGGCTCATTAGTAGAACATACAGCAGCAATCAATTGTTGTATTTAATAGTCACCACACATGCAAAATAAAGATTTATTTTGGCAATGGAATTAAACTTGAAAAAAGCAGGCAAGACACAAAGGATTGGAGGTGGTCATAGAAGGGATGGCAAAAAGAATCACGTTTTCACCAAGTCACATGGAATTTAAAATTATATTCATGTCTAAGTTAAACCAGAAGTATTTTCAGCCATCTTCCTGTGTCCTCCACTTCCAAAATCCTTGTTTTACTATGGTTTTAGTAATATAAGGTGTCAAAAATGTTAGTTACAAAATTGATTTTAGGGATATCCTTGCAGTGCAACAACAGCAAAATGATAATTTAATAGCTAGCACTTTTTAAATACTTTCTATGTCCTACACATCATATAAATCTCTTTACCCTAATTAATTTAATTTTAACAACGTTTTATGAAGTTACTAATCTGTCCATGATGAGAAAATGAGGCACAGCAAAATTAAATAAATTGTATTAGATGACACATGTCTCCTAAGTATGAACTCCAGTAGTCTGGACTTATGGTCCACTCTATCAACCCACTGAGATGTACTAGACTACTTTCTATCTAGACTACTGTTATTTGAGCAATATTTTAATGTGTTTATGTGATCAACACATTCATACACACAAATATGTAAAGATTTTAAGTAATTTTTTTGCTATTTAAAACAATTATTTTGGGGTGCCTGCATGGCTCAGTTGGTTAAGTATCTGCCTTCGGCTCAGATCATGATCCCAGGGTTCTGGATGAGGAGCCTACTTCTCCCTCTCCCTGTCCCCCTCTCATGCTCTCTCTCTCTCTCTCAAATAAATAAAATCTTTAAAATAAAATAAAATAATTACTTTGCATTTAAAAATAAAGTCTTAGGTAATAGAAGAACAGGTCCAGAGAGTAGGTAGGGTGAGCACACAGATATGCCAGTGAAGACTCCACATCTTCTGTAAGATCTGGAAAGCCAGAAAAGTAGTGGTGATATTGTCTTTGGATAGAAGCATAAAGGGAATGGCCTTAGGATGTGTGGTAACAATTTTAACAGGCTTTGAGCCAGACATTCTTCTCTGACCAGATGTGCTCTTTATAGAAACCATACCACCTTGAAAGAGGCTTTAAAGAAAGAACTTAAGGTGTCCAAGAACATAGAAATATGTTGGATTTTTAGGAAGATAAGTTCTGTTCATACTATGTCAAGAACTATTTGTGATAGAAAGGAGACATGGGCCTATATAGTAGCTATTTGTTTTGCCTCTAGTTGAAACTGCCATTTTCACAAATTATTACTCATATAGGGTCTTAGTGCTACCAAAGCAGGACTGTTCCTCACTTCAGTTGTCTTAAGGGCCCTACAATTACATAAATTATTAAGAGAACATTTTAAAACAAAAATCATCAGTCTCCAAACTACTAACCCATTCATTCATTCAACACAAACTTACTGAATACCTACTTTGTGCCAAGCAATGTTCTTTGTGCTGGGAAAACATCAGTGAACAAGGAAGACAAAAAATGTCTGCCTTCATCACATTTATATTTCTAATGGGAAGGGAAAGACCATTATCAATGAAAATCTACTTTAGAAGATGACAAGTGGGGGTGCCTGGGTGGCTCAGACGGTTAAGCATCATCTGCCTTTGGCTCAGGTCATGATCCCAGGGTCCCTGCTTGGCGGAGAACCTGCTTCTCCCTCTCCCTCTACTGTCCCCCTGCTTGTGCTCTCTCGCTCTGTCAAGTAAATAAATAAAATCTTTAAAAAAAAGATGACAAGTGTGTGAAAAATTATAAAGGAAGGTAATCAGGTGTGCTGAGGGTGGAGGTAGGAATTTAAAGCAGAGTGGTCAAAGTAGGTCTTATGCATTAAGTGATGCTGAGGCAGGTAAAGTGAAAACAGAGCACATGGGAGTAGTATGAGAAGTTGAAGAGATAATGGGAAGCCAGATCATAACAAATTTTGGGATTGTTGTATATTTCAGTTGCCCCTCTAGATATAATTCCCACTGTTCTTCTTCCTGATATATTTCCATAACTTACAGACTACATAATACTAGCTGTTCCCTCCATCTGGAATGCTTTTGTTCAATATTTCTTAACATGGCTGATGGCCTCTCACATCCAGGCCCTTGCTCAAACATAACCTCTTCAGAGCATCCCTCCAACTCTAGTCACTCTCTCTCATTACTCTTTTTAATGTGTTTTGTTGTCTCTTTTCCAAACACTTTATTCTGTGTACATATTGTTTATTGTAGGGGATAGTTGTTATTCTCCCACCTAAATGTAAGTCATGTAAGATCGAGTGTTTTATTTTTCTGGTGTGCCTCTGTTTCCCCCATACCCAGTTCAGTGTCTGGGACATAGCAGATCATGAATGAATGAATGAATGAATACATGTTATTAACCAAGACTATTATTTCACTCTGCATCCAAGGAGTACTATGCCTTTTATTATCCTATAAGGTGGTAATATAATATCTTCATAGTAAGTACAGAGATACAATCACTTTTTAAATAAAGCTCATCAAGTTTCATTATGCTTACATCTCACACACACACACATACACACGGTCAGAAATAAGTCACTCTCACATTAAATTCAACTAAACATTTTGGTTTTGATACATACATATTGTCAGAAATATGTGGACGCATTTAAAAATATAATTATATGTATATATTGGGTATATACTAAATTTACTTAACATTGAATCGGAACTACCAAAAAGTGGTTGTAGGACTTTAACATTTCAAACATCAAAATATTTAATATTTTAATCTAGGTGTGATTTAAGTCACATTTGCTGCAACAAACAACTTCATTAGATAAATGTTTGTATGTCAGTATGAATAATGAATATTTATTATGTGCCAGTAGTATATGAAACAATTTAAAATTATTTCAGCTAATCCTTGCAAAGATCCACTGAGGCAGCTACTGTCATCTTCCAGTTACATGTGAGGAAACAGAGACTTAGTAAAGTGATCTGCTCAAAGTTACAGATATATTAGGTGGTAGATTTGGAATTTGACTCCAGGTCTGTCTGTCTGTCTTTAGACTTATATGATACCCTTTCTTTAATAAGGTCTTTAGTCATAAATGGCTCCATCCCTCATCCTCTTTGCCATTATATAAAAAATGCTTTTTTTTGTTGTTTTTAATACAACTTTAAGCACTTTACTAGCCAGTCCCTCGTCCTATCTATCTGATACTTTCCTCTCATACTCTAACATAAGTAAGTTTTTTAACCAATTAGGATTTAAAAATCCATTGATCATACTGACTTTTCCTGTTCTTTACTAATCTCATGCCTATTTCCCCACTATTACCCAGCATATATTTCATGATTCATTACTAATATCACTCCCTTGAATACACCCGCAACTCCTTTGCTTGCCTCCCTTCCTCCTTCCCTCTGTCTCTCTGTCGCTAGCTCTGTCTGTCTCTCTTTCTTTCAGTGTTTCACCTAATAAAGCCCAGTGCTCGTTAAATACAGTTCTTGGGCTGGACTATCCCTGCAGCCATACAGCTAAACTGGTGCTAGAGAAAAGCACACAACCACTTTGACTACTATCATCTCTAATTCACAATCACTAACACCAAGTAGCCTCTTAGTAGAGTCAAGCAATTATACTACATTTTTCTATTCCTTTCATTATTCCACTCTTCTGGAAGTCCATCATATACTTTCTTCTCTCTCCTCAAATTTCTAATTCTTCTACCATCCTCACTCTAAGAAGAAGACTTTAATTCTATTTCACTTAGGAAGTAAGGGCATCCAAGAGATTTTTCACCAGGTTTCCATGAATGTATCTACCAAACTTATCAGAGGCCAAGCACTCTATCTTCCATACTGTTATTATGGATAAATCGTCTCTGCTCCTCTCTTAGTTCTTTATTGGTGCATTGGATCTCACTTTCTCCTGCCCCATTTCTCTATGAAAATATCAAAAACACTTTTTTTCTTAAAATGAGATGTAGATACTCTCTGCCTCCACATAGTCTCCAGTGACTTCTTGTCCCTATCACTCCATGAAAAATATTCACCAATGACTTCCACGTTGTTAAATTTAATTTGTCCTTATGTTGCTCAACAATGATTAAAATGTGAGAAACAGTTGAACACTCCTTCTTTTATTTACTTGGCTTTGAGACAACTACTCTATTCTCCTCCTACTTCACTTGCCACTTACACTTTCTTGGTTTCCTCCCAAGTTTTAAACATTGGAAGGACCCAAGACTTAGTCTTTGGATCTCCTCTTCCTTTGTCCACACATATTCTTTTGATGACTTAATCTATACCCAAGATTTTCAATATCATCTTTATCTTGTTGCAACCATACTTATTCTCTCAGCCTGGACTTCTCCCTGAACTACAGTACATGCAATGGTCTACTTAACGTGTCTACTTGGACATCATATATCCATCTCAAATTTAACAAATACATAAACAAATTCATGCTTTCCCCTACCGCAAAGGTGCTTTTAAATATTTCCCATCTCAGTAAGAGAATGCCATCCTTTTAGTTCATCAATCCAAACATTTTAGAGTCATCTGGCTGTCCTTTTTCTTTTACAATACATTTGCAAATCCTATTGGCTTTTTTTTTTTTTCAAATCTGTCTACTACTTACATCTCTCATTATTATTCACCAGCCACCATCATCTTTTACTTGGATTACGAGACAATATCCCATATAATTTTCCTGCCCCCAATCTCTTCTATTTTGTTAGTCAAAGTTCTGAAAGGAAATTAATGCCACACTCAAATTTGGAAGTTTAGGAGAGTTTAACAAAAGAACTGTTTACCAAGTTACTGACATAGTTTGAGAAAAGCAATAGAAAAAGTTGCAGTGGTTGTGGGCTAGTAATAGAAGGGAGCTATTAACACATCTAGGTTTAGAGGGTCTAGGAGGAGGAGCAGTTACCAGAACCATGGGAGCACTATAAGAAGGTTTATAGTTTTTGGAAGTGTTGGGGAAATATAATTTAAAACAAAATCTCCCGGGTAACCTGGGTGGCTCAGTTGGGTTAAGCATCTGACTCTTCATTTCGGCTCAAGTCATGATCTCAGGATTGTGAGATTGAGCCCCGCTGGGTGTGGAGCCTGCTTGGTATTCTCTCTCTCTCTTCTTCTGCCTCTCCCCCTCTCTTTAAGAAAAAAAAATCTGACAACCCAGAAAACCTCTTGACAAATGTAGAAAAGAAAGAAAATGGTTTTACCATTAAATAAGCATTAAACTAGAATTTGATGTGCATCACAGGCAATCTGCTAAATGATTGCAAAGACAGACATAAATCTCACCTTTTTGTAGCCAAACAGACACAACCCATTACATACATATTCTCAAGATAAATAATAACTAGTCCTCAACTAAGAGGACTTGATAGCACTAGTTGTCCCAAGTAGTTCATCCTCAATTTACCTGATATTTAGAATGATCATCTGTGTGAATTAATTGGCTTTATACGAAGGAAAGATAAACTTCTCATACCTTTGTAACGGGAGATAGTTTTGCAACTTGGAGCAAAGTGCCCACTGAAGTTAGGCCCCTACTCTCCCACAGAAACCAGGAGATAGGGGCACTGTCTTCCTTGATTACATTTCAAAGAAATGGCTCAAACGTCCTTGAGAAAGACAAGCCTGGGTTGTAAAGCTGGCAAGAGCCTTATTTAGCTCTTAAAAAGATTTACATACATTTCAGAGACAGAAAAATAACTTACAAGTTTCTAAAGTAAATACTCTAAGAAAGGGAGGGGAGAAAAGTCTCTTCTCTTATTTTCAACAGGGAGAATTAAGCCTCTTAGTTTTATTTTGTATTTGCCCTTACAGTAGCAGGATGGAGTAAACCCACAGTGACTTGGTGGAGAAGCCAGAAAAATAGGTATCTTGACCTCACGCTTCTTATAATTTCTAGATCTCCTATCAGTGCCTCCCTACCAGCGTCTTAGCCTGGGTTTTCTAAAAGCAAAGACTGAAACAATTACTCATATGCAGGTATATTTAGTAGGTGACAGTGAGTGTGAAGGAGGAATAGGAAAGAATGAAATAAGTCAGTACAAGTGTGTATTACTGAGTTTGATTCCCCCTAGAAATAGCTGAAGCTTGATCCTTCATAGAACTTCTCAGGAACGACTTTAGATGTGTCAACCAAAGATTACAGGGAAAAGCATTCATCCATCTTGTCCTATAGCCTCTTGTTTGAGGTTAGTCCAGGAGCATTAAAGATAAGTGAGTCAAAGTCTATAGATTAAGTGTTCAGCTGCCGCTGAAAAGGAGAATGTGAGGCTGAAATCAAAAAGTATCTGATGCACCTGTATTGGAGGTATTCGACTAGAAGCTGGAAGAAAGGAAGTCAGTTGATGTCATTCATATTGGGTGACCTCCACTAGGGGGACAAGGATGGAGAATAAACCTGGAGGTACAAGTGGAAGATATTCAGTACACCCCTTTATTTTTTTTTAAAGATTTTATTTATTTATTTGACAGAGAGAGCATAAGTAGGCAGAGTGGTTGACAGAGGGAGAGGGAGAAGCAGGCTTCCCACTGAGCAGAGAGCCCTATGCAGGGCTCTATCCCAGGACCCTGGGATCATAACCTGAGCTGAAGGCAGATGCTTAACCGACTGAGCCACCCAAGTGGCCCCAGGACACCTCCTTTAAAGGCTACTCTCAAAACTGTAGCCAGAATGATCTTTTTAAAACCTAATGGAGTCTGCAGGTCATTTCTCTAGTCAAAACCCTCTCTATTTGCCATACTCCACTTTATGTTTTTTTCCACATTACAAATTGAAATCAAGTTTGTTAAGGAAGCAGGTAAGTTGTCAGTTGATAATACACAGAGAATAATTGCACTGTGCTAAACTAAAATACTGTATAAATATTTGAAGCATGAATATTGCACTGGAAAGTGTATTTGAGCATAGAATTAAGTTGCTATTACTATGTAGTTTTATATCTTTGAAAGCATGAAAGTATTAATCAGCTCTGGAATGCTAGATTAAGAAGATATTAAATAGTAAAAAAAAGAGTACAATCTTAGGTGAAAACTAATAGAATCTGTGATGTCTTCTTATTAATAACATTTACTTTGACTGTGAGTGACATTTCAAAAAATTATTCACTTGTTTAAAGACTATATATAATCCTTTAACTTTGATCTTTGTTTAATACCATGTTCTCAGTATGGACGGTTAAATTATTTTCAAATTCTTCTAGAAATATCTGCTGTATAAAAACAATTTCTTTATTCATTCTATAGATATTTGTTCATCACTGATAGATAATGGGATTTCAAAAATACAAAGATGGAATATAATTCCATCTCTCAGTGAGCTCTCAGTACAGTATGTTATATAGTCTGATAAATGTTAAAATGCAGGTATAAACTAGTGTGATATAAATACACAGGGCAGAAAATCCAATTCATTCTTCTGGAATTAATTCTAGAACTCATATATTGCTTCCCAAAAGAGATAATTTATTCACATGGGTCTTGAAAGTCTAGCAGGATATAGCAGAAGGAAAGGTGAATACATAAGCACAGAGATTTTAGAGATAATGGTTTATTTTGGAAGCTACTCTTAGTACAGCAGAATATTGAAAATTTAGAAAAGCTTATGATGGAAATGAGACCAAGCAGACAGTAGGAGTCATATTACATGAGCTTTAGTTGCTCCCTTAAAGAGTTTACTCTTTATCCTGAAGATGATGGTTAACTACTGAAGGCTTTTCAGCAGGAAGCTAATAATGCCATATTTATCCTTAAAAGAGAAAAAAAAATGTTTTCCTAACATAAAATACTAGTCTGACTACAAAGCAACTGTGCTAGAAAAATCAATTAGAAAGCTATTGCCATCTTTAGAAGGAGAGATCTAAGTGCCTGAATTAAATGTCTGGCTATGAAAAGGTAAAAGAGTGAAGGACTTCTTGAGCTACCTAATAGGTAAAATCTATCAAACTCGGTAAATCCAGGAAACTGGCATGAGGGAGTGAGAGCAATCTAGAAACTCCCTTTCTTCCAACTTATCTGAGTGGATGTATCGGCATCCTTAAATGTAAGGATGCGTTCTTAACTGGATTAGGTAGGGAAGCTGAGAGACAAGCTAGAGCTTCAGTTATCTATCATCACTGTAGAATAAACCTCTTAGTGGCACAAAACAACCACCATTCTTTTCTGGTCATGGATTCAGAAAGGACCCAGCAGGAATGGCTTGTGTCTGTTCTATGATGTCTGTGGCCTCAGCTGGGAAGCTTTGAAAGACTGGGATGACTGACTGGAATGTCTGGAATCATCTGGGGCAATTTTTTGGGGGCCTCAGAACACTTTCACATGTTTATAAAATTTATTGAGGACCCAAGAGCAGTGTTTGTTTATGTGGATTATAACATTGATATTCACCATATTAAGAATTAAAACAAATTTTATAACTATCTAATTTATTTAAAATAGTTATAGTAATCTCTTTAATTGATATCATCAATAACTTTTTAAATAAAAAGTTTATTTTCCAAAACAGAAAAAATATGAAGAATGGCTTTGTTTTACGTTTTTGCAAAATCTTTTAATTTCTTACTTAATAGAAAACATTGTTTCTCATATCTGCTATGTCCCATGCTACAATGCATTGTTTTAATTGAAGTATACAAAGAAAATCTGACCTTACACAGATGTAAAGTTGGAAAAGGGAGGAATATTTTAATAGCCTCTTCAGATAATTGAGAATATTTTCCTTCAGTACTGCACCAAAACTGGGCAAGAGGTATTTTCTTTAAGTTCAGTTGCAGTGTGGAATCTGAGACTCTTATCAGTGAACTTTTTGCACTGTGTTACATTAAAATCCATTGATATGTATTGTACTTTCAATGGCTCTTTTACCTTTGAATAAGTTTTATAATGTGCACAGGTCTTTAGGAAAATATGGCTTCACTGAGCTATGCAGATCTTGCAAATGTGGATACATTTCATTATAAAAATAAAAAATGACATTTATTAAAATCATCACCCATCTCATCAGAAAAGTCTCAGGAAGCTATTAAGCTGATAGGGGCAGATAAAAACTCAAAATTTATCATTGACAATCAATACTGTCAATGTATTCTTGGAAATGATTCTTCCTTTTTTGAGAAAATATTTTTCAGAAACCTAACGATGAGTAACCATAGTTTTTTCAGTCATTCTTTCATGGAAGATGGTGTTGCATAGAAGACGCACCTACTTCAGCCCACAGCTCAGTTGCACAAGTGCTTTTCCTTGAGACAAGTATCATAGTTTAGTATGCAGCGATGTACTTTATGCACATTTCCCATCTTGTCACATAGACTATTAAAAAGATGTGTACTAAATGATTGTGATATGATAAAATTAATATTTTTTTCTGCATCGCCACAGGTATTCTTAAGTGAAAATGACTTTTTTTTTTTTTTTCCTGTAAGTGTATGGTGGTGAAGAATTTAGAGTGTTAGTGGTGTGGTGCTTCTGCCTTGATTCATGCTAAGACAGCAGAGAGTTTTTGTGCCGCTTTGAATATCAACACCATACAAAAGGCAGCCATTTGTTAGCATTATTAAGAAAATAGTTTTGAGCTCACAGACTTCTTGAAAGAATCTCAGTGGCTCTTAAGAGGTCTATGGACTAAACTTTGTGAACCACTGATCTTCATTTATATTATTGAGCTGCAATGATTTGAAGACTTGCTGGGCTGAGGTGATTGACTGGTATGTCTCGATTTGGCTTCTCCATATGGCTGAGTTTCCAGCTTCAGAGTAGTTGGACACCTTAAATAGAGTCAGTGAATGTTACAACAAGCAAGGCAGAAGCTAAATGGCCTTTTATGATTTAACCTCTGCCATGACATAGCATAATATTTATCATACTCTATTATTAAGTAGTCACAAGCTCAAGGGGAAGAGGCGTATACCTCCAATTCTCAATGGGAAGAGTACTAAAGAATTTGCCCCCATGTTTTAAAATTTCCATAGACTGATTTTGGCCATAAATTATTTACATTCCTCCAAAGACCTCGATCAAAATCTTATCCCATCAGAAAATCAAGTTCAAGGGGCGCCTGGGTGGCTCAGTCATTAAGTCTCTGCCTTCGGCTCAGGTCATGATCCCAGGGTCCTGGGATCGAGCCCCGCATCCGGCTCCCTGCTCCGCGGGAAGCCTGCTTCTCCCTTTCCCACTCCCCCTGCTTGTGTTCCCGCTTTCTCTCTCTCTCTCTCAAATAAATAAATAAATAATATTTATTTCAAATATTGTCAAATAAATAAATAAATAAATAATCTTTAAAAAAGAGAAGAAAATCAAGTTCAAGATGCAGAATCTTATCTAAATCAGGTGTAGCTGTGGATGAGGATCCTTGGGTTTGGTTGCTTAGTATGCTTCCTCTTGATTTGAAGACTTACACCCTAAAGAGAACAGTTCTCTGTTCCACGATGACAGAGCACACAATAATTGTCAGACATGGGATAGTGTTAAAAAAAACAAAATTTAACTAAGTAAATTTGAAGGTCAGTTGGCTTTATTAAACGATTCATGAATCAGGCAGCATTCCATTTAGTAAGTATGGGGGAGCTCCTAGTGAGTTATACAAACTGAAAGGTTTTTATAGGAAGAAGGGTGGGACAGTTATTAGCAAAAGAAAAGGATTGTTTCAGGCAAGGTTTCTTTTCCTTAGGGGGAATTCCAAGCAGGGAGTCTCATCCTGCAGATTACCTCCTCTGCCTTTGGGGGAATGGAGAGGGCCCTAGTGGTAGACTCACTCCTCAGAAAATTCCTGACAGACTGGTGAAGACTACATTTCGGGGGGGAGGGGTGTTGAAACTGCAATTCCTTATGTATTAAGCCCCAGCCTGGGGACTCAGCCTAAGTGATGCTATTTTGGGCCTGTGGTTTCTTTTTAACACTAGCATAATTGATATTTCAGTTTAAAAAGAGGGGAGGCCCCCAACGGTCACTCATCGTGAGAAATGCTGAAACTTGACGGCATTCTCTCAGCAGTTCCTCGATTAGGGTCCTTTCCCCCTCTCTACTGCTCTACTGCTAGTACTCGTCAGCTCACTAGACTTTTAATCACCAGTTAATCTTTCCTTTTCCATAGGAAGTGGCCTGTGTTTGTAGCTGGATAATTTTCTCAGCCTCTTTTTGTCCATAGAAATTTGGGGTTTGAAGGCTTCTTTTTATTTTATCCTGAGTCTGGCTTTTCAGCTCTTCAATTATTGATAGTTAAATGGAATTATCAAGTATGTACTTGTAAATGCAATACTAGACCCTCTACTGAGTGCTTAATATGTGAAGGCAATGTTAGCCACTGCAATATAGAATTTAATAGGTTGGGCATGGTTCCTGCCCTCCCGGAGAGTAGAATCTAATTTGACAGCTTCCATCATTGAGATTCAGGCCATGAATGAAAAATACCATTTTCTGCAGAACACAGATCAGAATAGACCTATTCTGGAGAGTCAAAGAAGGCTTCCTTAAAGAGGTGACACTTAAGCTCAGCTCTGACAGATGAGAAAAAAAAACTTTAAAATGTTCACTAATACAAAAAATGCACAACATCATTATATCATTACATCATTACAACATCATCAGGAAGCTGCAAATTAAAACAGTGCATGGGGCGCCTGGGGTAGCTCAGTTGGTTAGGTGATTGACTCTTGGTTTTGGCTTGTGAGATCGAGCCCTGAGTTAGGATCTGCACTGGGTGTGGAGCCTACTTAAGATTCTCTCTCTCCCTCTCCCTCTGCCCTTCCCCCTGCCTCTCCCACTCACACTCTCTCCCTTTCTCTGTAAAAAAAAAAAAAAAAATCTACAGTGCAATACCAATACACAATGACTACAATAAAAATCACCAATGATGTCAAGTGTTAATGAGGATAGAGAGTAGCTGGACTTCCATTAACTACTGTGAGTGTAAACTGTTAAACCACTTTCAAAAACTCTTTGGTGGTATCTTCCTAAGATAGACTTACATACACCTAATGACCCCCAAATTCCTCTTTTACGTAAAAGCCCAATAGAAATGCCTACACATCTGTTCACTGTGCAAAAGAATGTTCAGAGCAGCATTATTTGGTAATTTTCTAAACTTGAAACTACCCAAATATACATCAGTAATAGAAAGGATAATGAAAATGGGTTACATTTTTTATAACATGATGCTATAAAGAAATAAAAATGAATTACAACCACATTTGAAAATATGCTTGAAATTTACAAACATAATGAAAGAAGCCTAACATTAAATAGTACATTCTGTATGATTCCATTTGAATAAAGTTCAAAAACAAGCAAAAAAAAAAAAAAAAAGTGAACACTTCCTGTATTGGTACTATATATACACTCAGGCATTAAATTGACGCCTTCTGATAGCTCAACATGGCATTTTTATTTTTTAATATAAATCTAAAACAACCCAAAAACTATATGCCTTTATCGTAATCTCACACATCTAGCAAATGTAGAGGGGAGAGATTTTCTTCTCTTTGCATTGCAGAAGTAGTCATTACTCTAATTTCATCCTTATACAACTAAATCTGTATGCAGCAATATTGCCATGATGATATTGGTAAGCACACATATGCTCACATGAGTGATTATTCCTCATCATTTGATCTCTTCCATAAAAAGAATCAAAGTTACTGTTGAAATAAATAAGAATAAGGAACATGGCTTATGGTTATGGGCCTGGTGCCTATGATTAAATATTTAACAGGGTTCCATTGGAAGCCTGCATTTTTAGGGATTTATTGTTCTGATATAAAATTCACTGGGATTAAACTAGGCAGACAGCATCTTTTTATTTTCTAAATCTAGTTTAAATTGGTTTGCCTGTCTTATGAGAGTTTAAAGGGATAAAACCAACAACATCGTTTTTCTTCCATTATATCTGAGCATCTTTTACTCAGTGCCTGTCTGAATTTAAAAAGTAAAAATAATAATAAAATAAAAAGATAGGTTTATAGACATGCATTTCATGATGGAAAACAAGAGTATGAGATAAGTTTCTGATAATTGGATGGGTTTCCAACTAGCTGTATTGGCTTCTTTTTCGCCAAGAATTGTGTGCCATGTGTAAACTGGGGCTTATTGTGTGGCATAGAATATTTAGTACCGTTTCTGCTCTCCATCAATTGATTTTATCTCCACGAGTAGGTTGATTGATCTTTTTTTGGGGGGTATTTGCAACTCCTGGCTTTTAATTTGGCTTAGCAATAGAAAAAATATTTCTAATAGTATGGATTTTGTTTTGTTTTGCCCAGAAATTTAACACTTCTATGCAGTGTCCTTTTTAAATAATTCCAATAACTCTGAGCTTAAAAAAACAATTTTCTCCCTTCATTTTTAGTAAAAAGTATAAACTAGACAGGTCAATTAAAGAGCATTTTGACATTGTTATTGTCTATAAAACAAGGGAGCAAATACAGGAAAATCAAGAATATGATTAGAGTGTATATAGACTTGTCACCAATTCTAACTAGACCAAGGTGCTCACTATAATGTTTGGAAGTGTAAATGTAGTATATAATAATAATTTCTTATACAGTAACAGGTGCATGAAGCTCAATAGGGCTAGAAATTTTATCAGAAAAGGAAATTAGAAAGCTGAAATAGATTAAATATAAAGGTGGGTCACTTGGGAAGAGAAGGAAAAAGTGAAGGAATCAAGCTCATTGGGAAGGGTATGTACTATGGTGAGTGCTGTGAATTGTATAAGACTGATGAATCACAGACCTGAAACAAATAATACATTATATGTTAATAAAAAAATTTAAGGGGCGCCTGGGTGGCTCAGTTGGTTAAGCGACTGCCTTTGGCTCAGGTCATGATCTTGGAGTCCCTGGATCGAGTCCCGCATCGGGCTCCCTGCTTGTCAGGGAGTCTGCTTCTCCCTCTGACCCTCCCCCCTCTCATGTGCTTTCTCTCTCTCTCATTCTCTCTCTCTCAAATAAATAAATAAAATCTTTAAAAAAAAAAATTTAAAAAAGGAACAATAGATGCTGAGGAAGGAAACCAAGAGATATTAAAAAAAATAAAAGTTTGAGCTTAAATACCCATTAAGATAGTAGTGAAAAATTATATAGAAAAAGAGAAGAAGCAGACCTCCAGATGAGGAAGGAGGTGGTGGATGGAATTAGTTTGCCAGAAAGACTATCCTGTGCAGCCAACATAAAGTTGGAAACCTGGAAATGAAACTTGGGAGAGGTCAAGACTGAAGATGTAGAGTCACCTGTGCAGAGGTGACATTAGATAAGCTGGCCCAGGACCTGAGGGATTAATTACAGAGCAGAGCATTAAACGAACTTGTTCATTTTAGAGTGCCTATATTAAACATTGGGAGAAGGAAGAGAAAAGGGAAAAGTTAGAAAACAAGTTAATCAAAGAATGAGGAGAGTTGAGAAAATAAATAATTTATTCAAGTGTATGCTACCGTAAGTCTGTAAGGTAGGCTGGCATAGATGTGTGGAACATCAATAGACAACAGACTCTGCCGGGTGATGCCCAATATAGAATGATGAAAACAATGTAGTCCCTTATTTACAGAAGCTTATAATGACAAACAGAATTACAAAATAAAGATTCTCTAGATATAATCTCTTTATAGAAATCATTTGATGAAGACAACATTAGAAGAAGATAGCAGGAGAAATATTAGATTTGAATATGAGGAAGGGTTTACTCTTTTTAAATGCATAGTTTGTAAAACTATTTTCCTTACAGCAGATGTGAATTTCATATACAATTTCCTGAGTCAAAGCATTTTTCCATTTGGCTTTAGGGGAGATAATTGAATGCAAAGATCAGCTGAACTCTGGAGGCAATTAACATCTGATTTAAATTTAGTCTTCCATGGAGTTTGGGTGATTAGACTACCACTTAGTGGGAATATATCCATCGGATATCCAGGGGGCAAGCACACCTGTTATCACTACAGCTGGTTTGCAAATGTCACTGCTGCTTCATATAAATAAAGCAATGAAATGGGTAAACAGCATTTCAGAAGTTTATTATGATGTCATTGTAGGGCATTTTAATGATTTGCACATTTCTTCAGAAATTAATACGGTATATTTGTTAAAATGACATGGTAACATTTAGGGGCGCCTGGGTGGCTCAGTCAAGTGTCTGCCTTCGGCTCAGGTCATGATCCCAGGGTCCTGGGATCGAGCCCCGCATCGGGCTCCCTGCTCCGCAGGAAGCCTGCTTCTCCCTCTCCCCACTCCCCCTGCTTGTGTTCCCTCTCTTGCTTTGTCTCTCTCTGTCAAATAAAATAAATAAAATCTTTAAAAAAAAAAAAAAAAATGACATGGTAACATTTAAAGAAAACATGCTCAGCAAGTAATTGAGTCATTATGGAATGTAACATTCATGTACAAATTGAAGTGTTTTTCCTTATTATGGGTATAAAACCTTTGTCTTACAGAAAATGAGTGAGCAGGCTGGAAAATGAACAATAATGAACAGTTGGATGTTACTCATAAAAATGATGCCAAAAAATATAGAAAATTGATTTCTTTTAAAAACACATAATAGTGGGGCGCCTGGGTGGCTCAGTCAGTTAAGTGTCTGCCTTCGGCTCAGGTCGTGATGTCCTGGGATGGAGCCCAAGTCAGGCTCTCTGCTCTGCAGGGAGTCTGCTTCTCCCTTTCCCTCTCCTTCTGCCCCTCCCCCTTCACTCATGCTCTCTCTCTCTCTCTCTCTCAAATAATTAAATAAAAATCTTAAAAAAAAACAGATAATAGTAAATTCAGAAGGCAAGTTGACAAACCATGTATTTTCATCTTTTTTTATGTTCTAGTTGAATTATGATAGGGTAATAGTCTGTATAACAAATGTTTCCTATGAAGGCCAAGGGAAATATTTTCTAAAACCACCATTTCTTTAAAGTTTTATTTATTTATTTGAGAGAAAGAGGGAGAGAGAGAGAGCATGTGCACAAGTGGGTGGAGAGGGAGAGAATCTCAAGCAGACTCCCCACTGAGCATGGAGCCCACTCAGGGCTTGATCCCCCGACCCTGACATCATGACCTGAACAGAAACCAAGAGCTGGATGCTCAACCAATTGAGTCACCCAGGTGCCCCTAAATCCATCATTTTTGTAGAATGTGGAGGAAAGCTGTTGATAAACAACATTAATGATGATAAGATTACCATCAAATAGACATTTAAGAACATATATTCAGCAATGGTTGTTATGAACTATTTTGTGTGTACTGTACAATCTCATAAGAGTCTATTTTAAGACATTAAATTATGGTAATATAAAGTAGAAACCAATAAAAAGAGCATATAAAACTTTTTTTTAAATGGTCATAGCATTAAGCCAGATATAAACAGTACATTACATGAGGTCCCTCACACGTGGCTTCTCTTAACACAAGATCAATAAGAAATGACGTATCAGGGTACAAGATGCAAGGCAGAATGCTAAAATTAAATGTTAAAGCAAAAATTGCACTGGACAGTATTAAATAGGCAAGGGAAACTTGATTTAAAGTTGTTGTAATAGAGTGAGACTAGAACTCAGTCTGAACTCAACTCCACTAAAACCAGTCTGTAGGGTTTTTAAGAGCTTCAATGAGATGAAGATCATAGGCCATTTGTGTTTGCCAATTGAGTTTATCCAAAGGAAAAGTAAACTTTCTCCTATCTTTATGTCAGGAGATAATTTTAATAACTTGAAGCAAGAAGCTCTGTGAAATTTAGGCTCCTACAGCCTCTTTTTGTCCTCCTTTCACAAACTGAGAAATAGAGGTGTTATCTTCCTTGATGATTACATTGCAAATAGATGGTTCCCAGGTCCTTAGGAAAGACATCCCTGGGCCATAAAACTGGTAAGAGGTATTAAAAAGCTTTACATCTTAAAGGGGTAGAGAAGATTTATAATTACAAGTTTTCTAAAGTAAATGCTCTAAGGAAAGGGAAGTCAGAAACGTAGAGTCTGGAAGAAGCTTGTCTAAATGTTCATGAAGCTAAGGGGAACATTTTAAGGCCTTCTTGGTCATCAGGAACCACACATTCATAAGGATCCAGCACCTCAGATGTTCCTAAAGGGAACATTTATTGAATGAAGGAATGAATCAAAAATCAAGATATTGATTCAATATTGCTGCTATTACATAAAACAGTGTTTCTCACCCTTTTTCCATATTATGACACACATAGAAAATGCTAATATTTGAATGACTCTGTGGATTAAGTCAGCTCAGAGTCAGATTAGACCTACTGAGCCTCTCATAAACCCAACCCAGCTACCCTGAGGTGTAACATCTCAGCACCCCTACAATTTCTATCAAAAGGTTAGGGTAGTGAGAAATTTTTTTTTTCATTTAAGAAGGCCATGGTTGGAATGATAAAAGTTGTTATCCATAGGTATTAGTCCAACTTCTAAGAGGCAGTGAAATCCTAAGTAGCCAGAGTACCAGGGTTAGTAAGGTTGCCTCACCATCCAGAATTTATAACTAGATCCTACACTTAACAGAGGGGGATACAGTTTATGTAGTACAACCAGGGAAAACTGTTCCCAAATAATATTCCTGGATAGATTCTCAAGTTTTCCACTTGACCTGATGTTGAGTTTTTCTTTCCCACTGGACTTTTAGATGCAGGACTCTTGTTCCCTTTCCCTTTTATCACCAAGGTCATTGGAAAATGTCTTTTTTTATCATCCCAGCATGATACTGGGATGAAACAACTGATATCTGAATTCACCAGTTCATATGTGATTGCACTTTCAGTGAGAATACCCAATAGGTATTCCTCAACATTCCTTACTTAGAGGAGTAAGTAGTAGAAGTGACCTTTCAAGTTAATGGAAATAACACATTATTTTCCTCATCACTATTACTCCTTTGTAAGTAGAATGATGCCTCAACTGTCCATCTTATTATTGGTCCTCACTTTTCCTCCTCCAGTCTGGCTTCTTCCTATCTATCCAAACACCTCTTCCCGTCCTCTCTTGGTACACACTATCTGTTCCAGCTACACATAGATCCTCAGCATATACTTACACACAGTCTTAATCCTGAGGCTTTGTCTTTCCTGAAACATTTTGCCCTTTCCTTCAGCCTATCCAAATGCCAACCATAACTCAACACCTAGACCGACTTCCTTCATTAAGCTTTCTTTTATTGCTCCATCTTTCACTCATCTCTCTTCTTCAAATGTTTATTGGCTGTTACTGCCTACAGATTTGTTTTAGCATTTCATTCAACATTGACAAGGCAGATTATGATGTTCCATAGGTTTATGTTATGTCTACAGAATGAGGTTTATTTTTTTCTAGAAGGCTTTAGTATTTCTTTACCTTTCTTCTCATCACAGTAGGATTTTGATGCATACCTCTTGAATGAAAAACAAATAAGAGAAGTGAATGATATCACAATAAATTTACTTTAATAAAATTTAGAAGTAATAGTACTGTGATGAATAGTCTTAAACTTAAATAAAATGGTCTTTCTACTCAGCATAGGGCTACATTAATACACCAGCTATGTCCAAACAAACATAATTGATATGTAGTTTAATTAGGTACCCTGATTAGTAAAAAAAAATCTAGATCGCCAAATCAAATGTGACTACAAAATAGTAATTTAATAAGCCTAATAATATTCCGTGAAGATATAAACAAAACTTCTTCCGCTTCACCATTAACCCATTTGTTATGTGAAATTATTCTTTTCTTCCTATTAATGTGAGGTATGTTCTTTCCTTTGTTGGCAAGGATGTCAGATGCCTGGCTATAAATTTAGGGGTGGGACCTCTGACTACTGTCCACCCAAGATGCTCAAAAAAATGAGATATAAAGGGATAGGCCAGTCTGCCTATTTCCTCACCTCTTTTAATGACTGAGTAAATCTAAGTTTTACTCCCTGATACCAAAGACCTGTAAATACGCTTTTGGGTTTGAAAATTAATCCATATCTCATATCTTACTATCATTTTTTTTATCCATATTAAACCTACTGTGAATTGGTGTATCTGTTATGCTCCTTTTAAAATTAATTTCAAATTATATGTTATCTATCCACACTGTAGCTTTTAAAGAAAATCATTTTTTAATTATGCTAGATTAATGATTGTAATATTTCCTGGTTAAGAATTTCGTTTACTCAGAATGGAAATGAAATTACATGTTAAAATGAACAGCTTGTGTTTTATAGAGAAAAGGAGTCTGAGTTTGATAACATTAGTCTTTGGGATATATTGAAAGGCCTTATAACAAACACCGAATATTAAAATGCGCTCTTACTAATATTACTGTTTTTACCATCAATATGGCATTTAAGAACCTCCCTAATAAATTTGCAAATGTTTTGATCTATCAAAATTGTTACTTTCCATAATAGTATTGAATATGCTCTTAAACATTCTTGAATTTTGCTATTTCTCAATTGGAATAGAAATACTATAAAAGAAATATTCCCCTGATTATTCCTGCTCAAACTGAGACTGTATCTGAAAATACTGCAATCAGAGTCACTTGAGGATAAATTGACAATTTCTTTTGGTAGAAAACAAAAATGGCATAACCAAGTTTTCTTAAACTTGTATCTTAATGACTCATAATTGCTCCTGGAAGATTTGGATCCATGTGCTCTTATTTTGAAGAATGAATATTATGCATTTTGTTAACGTTGTTGATGTGATTTTATTGTCATTTAATACGTATAGCTTCAAAGTGTCTTGCTACAAAATACTGTCGGAACAATGGTTAAAGAAAACTTTCCTAAAATTAAGTCATCCTATGCATACAGCAATATCTAACCAGTTTATTTCCAACCTCTCTTTATCAAGCTCATTTGTAGTTAATCTATATGAAAATATGATCCAAGAATTCATATTAATAAATAGTAAATGTTGGTCAGGTGTGTTACTGAGATTTTTAAAATGTTAATTTGGAAATTGGTAATATTTGACTTTTTCTAGACAAAAATAATTGAGATTGGTTTATAGGCAAATAATTTAGCCATTTTATCTGTTAGAGTAGACTTGACTATTTTCTGAAGAAAACCTCAATTATGCCTGAGGCTTAGTGCAGAGATGATGTAGACTATCTCATCAGATATCAGGTCATAGTATGTATTTACAAGAATGTCACTGTTCTCTTCACTCACAGAATGGTTTTGCCCCCAGTTGGCAGGAGAGGTTAGCTGCACTGCAGGCTTCAGCACAAAATAGAACCTCTGACTCTGAATGTCTGAAGTGATTATCAGTGAGGATGTCTACTCACTTCACTAGATCACCTTATAATTATTTACTTATTTAATTAGTTGTTTCAGTTTTCCTAAACCATCAGAAAAGCTTATGGAAAATTTATTTCGCTGAAATGTGTGACTATGTATCATCTTGCCTTGAAAAGAGTGCTATGTGTTTAACACAGGATTGTCTTTATTTCGGACACATGGAAGATATGTTTTGGGTCTCAGTTCTAGAAAAAGCTAAAAGACAATTATTTACCTATTTCTAGCAACATGTGGAATGGATTACTCTACCTTCTCCTAATATTTCCTGATAGAGTTTTGTTTCCACACCCTCAACTTTACTTTGACCTGATTTCCACATCTATTTGCTTTCTCTAAATCCTTTGGGAATAAGATACCATTTAATAAAATAATTATTTAAAATACTTCTGAAACTCCAAAGTGGATCAAAACTTAGCTGAGAGGGGTGCCTGAGTGGCTAAGTTGGTTAAGCGTCTGCCTGCTCAGGTCATGATCCCAGGGTCCTGGGATTGAGCCCCGCCTCGGGCTCCCTGCTCAGTGGGGAGCCTGCTTCTCCCTCTCCTTGTGTCTCCCAGCTCATGCTCTCGCTCTCACTCTCTATCTCAAATAAATAAATAAAATCTTAAAAAAAAAAAAAAAAACTTAGAAAAGAAGGAAGAATCAATGCCAGTAAGGGGAATAAAGGAGGAGCAATGACATCTGTGGAACTCAAATCATGACAGGTATTCTTCTAATCGTATCATAGTTTCATTTAATCATCACCACAACCATGTAAACTATTATAATATTAACTATTATTACTGAAAATTTATTCTTCCAAGTATTCATTTAAGTTCTTTACATATATTTAAAAATTAAACTCAACAGTCTTCTGAGGTAGACAGTAGGATTATCCATAAGACTCAAATAGGGTAAATATCTTGGCTGAGATCATACAACTACTATCTAGAGAAAAAGGATCCAAACCCAGATGTTACAGCTCCAGAGCCTCTAATTTTAACATGTCATGCTTTCCTTATCAGCCCCCATTTAATCAGTAAGGAAACTGTGGCCCTCTAAATATATAAATAATTTGATATAGCCCATGTGTTGGGGCTTAGCTTCAGAGCGAATGTATTGGCAATAGAATCTGTGCTTTTGTCCTCTATATCACTCTGCCTTCCAAACACATTCCAGGAATTACTCTATGCCAATGTTTCAAAAATACCTTCCCATGAAACTTTAGTTACTGTTGTTATTTGAGTAAAAGCTTCCCAAGGTAAAAG
This sequence comes from Phoca vitulina, assembly GCF_004348235.1. Classification (NCBI taxonomy): domain Eukaryota; kingdom Metazoa; phylum Chordata; class Mammalia; order Carnivora; family Phocidae; genus Phoca; species Phoca vitulina. The sequence continues at coordinate 31,722,762 of NW_022589707.1, read as the reverse complement.
AAACTTGGGAAATATTGAGTTAAACAGTTATCTACGATTAGGAATAACTCAGAACCCTTAGTGTACTGATGCATTTTCCCAAATATACTTGACAATGAGTCATTTTCATTTCTTTTAACTAAGTATCTTCCAAGATGAGTAACTTATTTTGAAAACACTGATTTTTTGCTGTATTTCAGATTATTTTATGTTTCTTATGACTTAGTGAATTCTCAGTGGCTTCATGAGGATCAAAAATAGAGCCTGGAGTAATCAAGCCTATCACAAAATGCAATAATTTGGAATATGTGAAGATTAATCAGATGTCATGATTAAGCCAATTGAATTATCTCTTGATATAAGATCATTTTCTGATATTTATTTAGTCATTAAAATAACAAGATTGGAATAAATTTTAAAGATTAATTTAAGTTAATTTCTTGTATATTGAAGGATGAAGAAACACCTACTAATGAAGCAATTCTCAAAGGGTGTAATGAGGGCTTTCTAGAGAAATACACTAAGTCATATTCCATGAAAACCAGAGAAACAATCTTCATTATGTAAGCTAAATTGTATTTCACCTACACAAATGGTATTTCCCTTGAATCATCTCAAATCATCTTTTATGTCTTCCTTAAATGTAAGTCAATATCCGTTGGCCAGGTTTCTTATGAAGCTAAATTGATTATCTCAACACTTTAAAAATCTTCTTTGCTAAGAACTCATTTATTTAGAAATACAAAATGCACAAAAAAAGACCTTACTTAAACTTTACATAATAATAATTGATTCTAAATAAAGAGCAAAAGAAAGAAGAAAAAGCAGATTGCAGACAATTTAAACTGGAAGTTATTTTCTTAAAAAGTTTATGACTTTCTAGCTTACTACTTTCAACAACTACAGACTAAAATATAAATTGGTGTTAGTAAAATGAACTGAGTTAATAAAAAAATAAGATGTACAAGTAACTAATATTATAGAATTATATCTCATAATATTAAATTTCCAGGTCATTTTATTAATTTTAAACTTCATGTACAATGAGAAACATGCAAACAATGCTTTAATTCATCATATACATGAATCAGTAGGGTTCAAATTGATTTTCTCTAGAAATGTTTTAGCTCTCATATTCTCTGGGCAAAATCTTTTGGTAGTAAACTAAACAGATGTTTCATCTGACCCATCGGTGACTTGGATTAATGGAACCATATTAATTCTATTTAATTGGTATATGAATTTAATTGTAACTTCCCTGGGCCACAGTTTTTTCTATAATGAAATGGCGATAATTTTATGAGAATTGTGTTAGAATTATATTGCTACTTAACAAATTACCACAAACTTAGTCGCCATTTGTTCTATAGATGAGAAGTCTGGGCACAGCATGGCTCAGCTGGTTAGGGCGTTACAAAGATGAAATCAAGGTGTCAGCTGGCCTGGGCTACTGCTAGAGATCTGGCTAAGAATCTACTTCTAATCTCATTCAAGTTGTTGACAAAAATCAGTTCTCAATTGTAGGGCTTCACAATTTTAGGTGCCTGGTCCCCTTGATCTTCAGAACCAGCAGCTGTGCTTGAGGCCTTTTCCCATGCTTTAAATCTCTCTTTCTCTCTCTTTCCTTTTCTGCTTTAATTAATAGAATTTACCTTTTAGAGCAATTTTAGATTTATAGAAAAAATGAGGAGGTAGTACAGAGAGTCTCCATATACTCTCCTTCTTCCAAGTTTCCCCATTTATTAACATCTTGTATTTGTGTAATACATTTGTTACAATTAATGGACCAATATTATTGCAATTTATTATATAGTTAATTTTTATTAACTGAAGTCTATAGATGACATTAAAGTTTACTATTTGTATGGTAGTATTCTTTTTGTTGTTATTGTTTTGTATTCTAGTATTCTATGGGGTTTGACAAATGTATAATGTCATGTATCTATCATTACCATATCATATAGAATAGTTTCACCTCTAAAAAAAAAAATTCCTGTGCTTCACCTATTCATCCCTCTCCTCTTTAACCAAACCCCTGGTAACCACTGATCTTTTTACTGTACCCATAGTTTTGCCTTTTCCAGAATGTCGCAATGTTGAAATCATGGTTTGTAGCCTTTTCAGATTGGTTACCTTCACTTAGTAATATGCATTTAAGGTTCCTCTCTGTCTTTTCATGGCTTGATAGCACATTTCTTTTTAGTCATAAATAATATTCTATGGTCTGGATGTACCAAAGTTTGTTTATCCATTCACTTACTGAAGGACATTTTGGTTGCTTTCAGGTTTGGGCAATTATGAGTAAAACTGCTCTAAACATCTATGTGCAGGTTTTTGTGTAGACAGAAATTTTCAGTTCATGTGGGTAAACATCAGGTAGGATGACTGGTGGATCATATGGTAAAGAATATGTTGAGTTTAGTAAGAAACCACAAAACTGTCTTCCAAAGTAGCTGCATCATTTTGTATTCTTACCAGCAATGAATGAGAGTTTCTGTTGCTCCACTTACTCACCAGCATTTGATGTCAGTGTTCTGGATTTTGGCCATTTTAAAAGGATTGTAGTGGTATTTCTTTTTTGTTTTAATTTATATTTCTCTAACAACATATAAAGGGTGAGCATTTTCCGTATGCTTATTTTCCATCTATATATCTTCTTTGGTGAGGTGTCTGTTAAAATCTTTGACCCATTTTTTATCAGGTTTTTTTTTTATTATTGTTGAGTTTTAAGAGTTATTTGTATATTCTGGATAACAGGCCTTTATCAGATATGTCTTTTGCAAAGATTTCCTTCCAGTCTGTGGCTTGTTTTTCTATTTTCTTGACAGTGTCTTTCACAGGGCACATATTTTTAATTTTAATGAAGTCTAGTTTATCAATTATTTTCCTGCTAGAGCATGCCTTTGGTATTGTATTTAAAAATTATCACCATAGAGGGGTGCATGGGTGGCGCAGTTGGTTAAATGTCTGACTCTTGATTTTGGCTCAGGTCATGATCTCACGATTAGGAGATCGAGTCCCGTCTCTGGCTCTGCCCTGTGCGTGGAGCCTGCTTAAGATTCTCTCCCTCTAAGATGGCAGAGGAGTAGGAGACCTAAATTTCATCTGGTCCCAGGAATTCAACTAGATAGGGATCAAACCATTCTGAACACCTACGAACTCAACAGGAGATCGAAGAAAAGAATAGCAGCAACTCTCTGATCAGAAAGGCGACCACTTTCTGGAAGGTAGGAAGTGTATGCAGAGAAGTGAATCTGAGGAGATATTCGGGAAGATAGACGGCGGGGGAGCGGGCCTCTGTTAGCCACTACTGACAAGTGATAGAGCAGCGGAGCACAAAATCAGAACTTCTAGGAGTTTGCTCCACTGAGGAATATCACTCCAGTGGCTAAGTGTGCGGTGGAACCCTCGCTGGGACAGTGTGGTCTCAGCACCCTCGGGGTCACAGAAAGACTGGGGGTGCCTGAGTGTGACAGAGCTCCCAAGTATCGGACAGGGGAAGCCGACTGCAGAGATGGAGTCGAGGAGTGGGCTCGCAGCTCAAAGCTTCCATAAACCGTGATCCACGGCACAGTCGGGCCACTGCTCTTCTAGCAGGGACCCAGCAAGTGGCAGATCCGGGGAGACTCCCCTTCCTCCCCCAGGAGGAGTGGTGCTGGAGCGCACCACAAGGATCTGCTGGGTTTGGAGACTCCACACAGAGTCGGGTGCCAGAGATAGAAACACTCGGTCACAGGCCAGGTGAGCACGGAGTGTGCTCGGAGACCTGGGAGACGGGAGTGATTGACTGCTTTTCTCTGGGGTGCACTGAGGAGTGGGGCCCCGAGTTCTCGGCTCCTCCGGGGTGGATATTGGGAGGCTGCCATTTTCACTTTCATCCTCCAAAGCTGTAGGGAAAGCTTTCAGGGAACAAAAGCTCCCTAGAGCAAACCCCAGCAGATTACTTAGCCCGGACCAGCAAGGGTGGGGCAATTCCACCTCCAGCAAAGACATTTGGGAACCACAGCAAAGACCCCTCCCCCAGAAGATCAGCAAGAACAGCCAGCCAAGACCAAGTTTACGGATCAATGAGAATGGCAGAATGCCAGTGCTAGGGGAATACTGCACATAGAATTCATGGCTTTTTTGCCATGATTCCTTAGTCTTTCAAAGTTAATTTTTTTTTAACCTTTCTTTTTTTTTGAATTTTTCTTTTTCCCTTCTTCAACACCTTATCAATCCCTTTTTTAAAAAATCTTTTTTATTTTTCATTTTTAGAGTCATATTCTATCCCTTCATAATGCTTAACCTTATTTTTGATATATATATATATATAAGTTGTTCTCTCTTTAAAATTTTGGGATACAGTTTCTTCTAACAGACCAAAATATACCCTAATCTCTAGTGTATGGCTTTGTTCTAGTCTCCTGCCTGATCACATTCTCTCCCTTTTTTTTTTTTTAAATCCTCTTCTTTCTTCCTTCAACCAACTTCTTATCTTATCAATTCCTTTTATAAAATCTTTTATAATTTTCATCTTTACAGTCATATTCCATCCGTTCATTGTATTAACCCTTATTTTTGTACATATATAAGTTTTTTTTTCTTTAAAATTTTGGGAGGCACTTTCTTCTACAGACCAAAATATGCCCAAAATCTAGTGTGTGGCACTAATCTATGCACCAGCGTGATCATATTTGATCATATTCTGTTTTTGTTTGTTTGTTTGTTTTTATCTTGTTCTTTTTCTTTTTTTTTTTCTTTCCCTTTCTTTTCCCCCAGTTTCAGGTCTCCTCTGAATTCTTTAGTGTATATTTTTCTGGGGACGTTGTTACCCTGTTAGCATTTTGTTCTCTCATTCATCTATTCTCCTCTGGACAAAATGACAAGATGGAAAAAAATCACCTCAAAAAAAAGAACAAGAGGTAGTACCGACTGCCAGGGACGTAATCAATACAGACATTAGTAAGATGTCGGAACTAGAGTTCAGAATGACTATTTTAAAGATACTGCTGGGCTTGAAAAAAGCATGGAAGATATTAGAGAAACCCTTTGGAGAAATAGAAGAACTAAAATCTAACCAAGTCAAAATCAAAAAGGCTATTAATGAGGTGCAATCAAAAATGGAGGCTCTAACTGCTAGGATACATGAGGCGGAAGAGAGAATTAGTGATATAGAAGACCAAATGATGGAAAATAAAGAAACTGAGAAAAAGAGAGAGAAACAACTACTGGATCATGAGGGCAGAATTTGAGAGATAAGTGATACCATAAGATGAAACAATATTAGAATAATTGGGATCCCAGAAGAAGAAGAAAGAGAGAGAGGGGCAGAAGGTATATTGGAGCAAATTATAGCAGAGAACTTCCCTAATTTGGGGAAGGAAACAGGCATCAAAATCCAGAAGGCACAGAGTACCCCCCTCAAAATCAGTAAAAATAGGTCAATACCCCAACATCTAATAGTAAAACTTATGAGTCTCATAGACAAAGAGAAAATCCTGAAAGCAGCTCGGGAGAAGAGATCTGTAATGTACAATGGTAGAAACATTAGACTGGCAACAGACCTATCCACAGAGACCTGGCAGGCCAGAAAGGACTGGCATGATATCTTCAGGGCACTAAATGAGAAAAATATGCAGCCAAGAATACTATATCCAGCTAGGCTGTCATTGAAAATAGAAGGAGAGACAAAAAGCTTCCAGGACAAACAAAAACTAAAGGAATTTGCAAACACGAAACCAGCCCTACAAGAAATATTGAAAAGGGTCCTCTAAGCAAAGAGAGAGCCTAAAAGTAACATCGACTAGAAAGGAACACAGACAATATACAGTAACAGTCACCTTACAGGCAATACAATGGCACTAAATTCATATCTTTCAATAGTTACCCTGAATGAAATGGGCTAAATGCCCCAATCAAAAGACACAGGGTATCAGATTGGAGTAAAAAAAAAAAAAAAAGATCCATCGATATGCTGTCTGCAAGAGACTCATTTTAGAGCCAAAGACACCTCCAGATTCAAAGTGAAGAGGTTGAAAATTATTTACCATGCTAATGGACATCAAAAGAAAGCTGGGGTGCCAATCCTTATATCAGACAAATTAGACTTTAAACCAAAGACTATAATAAGAGAAGAGGAAGGACACTATATCATACGTAGAGGGTCTATCCAACAAGAAGACCTAACAATTGTAAATATCTATGCCCCTAACACGGGAGCAGCCAATTAATAACAAAATCAAAGAAATACATCAACAAAAATACAATAATAGTGGGGGACTTTAACACCCCCCTCACTAAAATGGACAGATCATCTAAGCAAAAGATCAATAAGGGAATAAAGACTTTAAATGACACACTAGACCAAATAAACCTCACAGATATATTCAGAACATTCCATCCCAAAGCAACTGAATACACATTCTTCTCTAGTGCTCATGGAACATTCTTCAGAATAGATCACATCCTAGGTCACAAATCAGGTCTCAACTGGTACCAAAAGATTGGGATAATTCCCTGCATATTTTTGGACCACAATGCTTTGAAACTAGAACTCAATCACAAGAGGAAAATCAGAAAGAACTCAAATACATGGAGGCTAAAGAGCATCCTACTAAAGAATGAATGGGTCAACCAGGAAATTAAAGAAGAAATAAAAAAATTCATGGAACCAAATGAAAATTAAAACACAACTGTTCAAAATCTTTGGGATGCAACAAAGGCGGTCCTAAGAGGAAAGTATATAGGAATACAAGCCTTTCTCAAAAAACAAGAAGGGTCTCAAATACACGACCTAACCCTATACCTAAAGGAGCTGGAGAAAGAACAGCAAATCAAGCCTAAACCCAGCAGGAGAAGAGAAATAGTAAAGATCAGAGGAGAAATCAATGAAATTGAAACCAAAAGAACAGTAGAACACATCAATGAAACTAGGAGCTGGTTCTCTGAAAGAATTAACAAGATTGATAAACCCCTGGCCAGACTTATCAAAAAGAAAAGAGAAAGGACCCAAATAAATAAAATCGTGAATGAAAGGGGAGAGATCACAACCAACACCAAAGAAATACAAATAATTATAAGAACATATTATGAGCAAATATATGCCAGCAAATTAGACAAATCTGGAAGCATTCCTAGAGATGGAACTACCAAAACTGAACCAGGAAGAAATAGAAATAGAAAACCTGAAGAGACCCATACCCAGTAAGGAAATTGAGGCAGTAATCAAAAATCTCCCAACAAAGAGCCCAGGGCCAGATGGCTTCCCAGGGGAATTCTACCAAACATTTAAAGAAGAATTAATGCCTATTCTTTTGAAATTGTTCCAAAAAATAGAAATGGAAGGAAAACTTCCAAACTCATTTTATGAGGCCAGCATTACTTGATTCCAAAATCAGACAAAGACCCCATCAAAAAGGAGAACTACAGACCAATATCCCTGATGAACATGGATGCAAAAATTCTCACCAAAATACTAGCCAATAGGATCCAACAGTACATTAAAAGGATTATTCACCATGACCAAGTGGGATTTATTCCTGGGCCCCAAGGTTGGTTCAACGTCTGCAAACCAATCAATGTGATACAATACATTAATAAAAGAAAAACAAGAACTGTATGATCCTCTCAATAGATGCAGAAAAAACATTTGACAAAGTACAGCATCCTTTCTTGATTAAAACTCTCCAGAGTGTAGGGATAGAGGGTACATACCTCAATATCATAAAAGCCATCTATGAAAAACCCACAGCAAATATCATTCTGAATGGGGAAAAACTGAGAGCTTTTCCCCTAAGGTCAGGAACACGGCAGAGATGTCACTCACCACTGCTATTCAACATAGTACTAGAAGTCCTAGCCTCAGCAATCAGACACCAAAAAGAAATCAAAGGCATCTGAATCCACAAAGAAGAAGTCAAACTCTCACTCTTTGCAGATGATATGTGCAAAATTTTTGTGGAATTTATGTGGAAAACCCAAAAGACCACCCCAAAACTGCTAGAACTCATAGAGGGATTCAGTAAAGTGGCAGGGTATAAAATCCATGCACAGAAATCAGTTGTATTTCTATACACCTACAACAAGACAGAAGAAAGAGAAATTAAGGAGTTGATCCCATTTACAATTGCACCCAAATCCATAAGATACCTAGGAATAAATCTAACCAAAGAGGCAAAGAATCTGTACTCAGAAAACTATAGAATACTCATGAAAGAAATTGAGGAAGACACAAAGAAATGGAAAAACGTTCCATGCTCATGGATTGGAAGAACAAATATTGTGAAGATGTCAATGCTACATCTACACATTTAATGCAATCCCTATCAAAATACCATCCACTTTTTTCAAAGAAATGGAACAAATAATCCTAAGATTTGTATGGAACCAGAAAAAACCCCGAATAGCCAGAGGAATGTTGAAAAAGAAAAGCAAAGCTGGTGGCATCACAATTCCAGACTTCAAGCTCTATTACAAAGCTGTCATCATCAAGACAGTATGGTACTGGCACAAAAACAGACACATAGATCAATGGAACAGAATAGAGAGCCCAGAAATGGACCCTCAACTCTATGGTCAACAAAGAGGAAAGCAGGAAAGAATGTCCAATGGAAGAAAGACAGTCTCTTCAACAAATGGTGTTGGGAAAATTGGACAGTCACATGCAGAAGAATGAAACTGGACCATTTTCTTACACCACACATAAGAATAGACTCAAAATGGATGAAAGGCCTCAATGTGAGACAGGAGTCCATCAAAATCCTAAAGGAGAACACAGGCAGCAACCTCTTCGACCTCAGCTGCAGCAACTTCTTCCTAGAAACATCGCCAAAGGCAAGGGAAGCAAGGGCAAAAATGAACTATTGGGACTTCATCAAGATAAAAAGCTTTTGCACAGCAAAAGAAACAGTCCACAAAACCAAAAGACAACTGACAGAATGGGAGAAGGTATTTGCAAATGACATATCAGATAAAGGTCTAGTATCCAAAATCTATAAAGAACTCATCAAACTTAACACCCAAAGAACAAATAATCCAATCAAGAAATGGGCAGAAGACATGAACAGACATTTTTCCAAAGAAGACATCCGAATGGCCAACAGACACATGAAAAAGTGCTCAACATTGCTCGGCATCAGGGAAATCCAAATCAAAACCTCAATGAGATACCACCTCACACGAGTCAGAATGGCTAAAATTAACAAGTCAGGAAATGACAGATGTTGGTGAGGTTGCGGAGAAAAGGAAACCCTCCTACACTGTTGGTGGGAATGCAAGCTGGTGCAGCCACTCTGGAAAACAGTATGGAGGTTCCTCAAAAACTTGAAAATAGAGCTACCATACGATCCAGTAATTGCACTACTGGATATTTACCCCAAAGATACAAATGTAGTGATCCGAAGGGGTATGTGCCCTCCAGTGTTTATAGCAGCAACGTGCACAATAGCCAAACTATGGAAAGAGCCAAGATGTCCATCAACAGATGAATGGATAAAGAAGATGTGGTATATATATACAAGGGAATATTATGCGGTCATCGAAAGGAATGAAATCTTGCCATTTGCAACGACATGGATGGACCTGAGGGTATTATGCTGAGCGAAATAAGTCAATCAGAGAAAGACATGTATCGTATGGCCTCACTGATAGGAGGAATTCTTAATATCAGGAAACAAACTGAGGGTTGCTGGAGTGGTGGGGGATGGGAGGGATGGGGTGGCTGGGTGGTAGACATTGGGGAGAGTATGGGCTATGGTGAGCGCTGTGAATTGTGTAAGACTGTTGAATCATAGACCTGTACCTCTGAAACAAATAATACATTATATGTTAAAAGAAGAAGAAGAAGAAGATAGCAGGAAGGGAAGAATGAAGGGGGTGAAATCGGAGGGGGAGAGGAACCATGAGAGACTATGGACTCTGAGAAACAAACTGAGGGTTCTGGGGGGGGGGATGGGCTAGCCTGGTGATGGGTATTAAAGAGGGCATGTATTGAATGGAGCACTGGGTGTTATACACAAACAATGAATCATGGAACACTACATCAAAAACTAATGATGTAATGTATGGTGATTAACATAACATAATAATAATAATAAAAAAAGATTCTCTCCCTCTCCTTCTTTCCCCACCTAAAAAAAAAAAAAAAAGTTATCATCATACTCAAGGTCATCTAGGTTTTCTCTTATGTTATCTTCTAGAGTTTTACAGTTTTGTGTTTACACTTAAGTTTGTGATTCACAGACTTTTCACTAACTTTTGTGAAAGGTGTAAAGTTTGTGTCTAGATCCATCTTATTGCATGTGAATGTCCAATTGTTCTAGCACCATTTGTTGAAAAGACTATTTTCATTCCATTGTTTTACCTTTGTTCCTTTGTCAAAGACCAGTTGGCTCTGTTCATGTGAATCTATTCTGGCCTCTCTATGCTGTTCCTTTGATCTATTTGTCCATTCTTTTGCCACTACCACACTGTATTGATTACTATAGCTTTAGAATAAGTCTTGAAGTTGGGTTATGTCAGCCTTCCAACGTGTTCTTCTCCTTCAATACTATGCTGGTTATTCTTGGTCGTTTGCCTCCCTCTATGAACTTTAGAAGCTGTTTCTCAGTATTCACAAAATAACTAGCTGGGATTTTTATTGGGATTGTATTGAATCTATAAATCAAGTTGGGAAAAACTGACATCATGACAATATTGTCTTCCTACCCTTGAACATGGAATATTTCTCCACTTACTTAGCTTTTCTTTGATTTTGTTCATCCAAGTTTTGTAGTTTTCCTTATATACAGTTGTGTATATTTTGTTAGATTTACACCTAAGTATTTCATGTTTGGGGATGCTAATGTAAATAATATTGTGTTTTAAAATTCAAATTCTGTCTGTTCATTGCTGGTATATGAGAAGACAATTGACTTTTGTACATTAACCTTGTATCTTGCAAACTTGCTTTAATCACCTATTAGTCCCAGTATATTATTTTTGTCATTCTTTCAGGTTTTCTATGTAATCGGTTATGTCATCTGTGAATAAAGACAGTTTTCTTTTTTTCTTTCCAATCTATTTACTTTTATTTCCTTTTCTTATTGTATTAGCAAGAACTTCCACTACAATGTTGAAAAGGAGTGGTGAGATTAGACATCTTTCCCTTGTACCTGATCTTAATGGGAAAGTTTCATGTTTCTTGCTATCAAATGTAACATTTCTACAGATATGTTTTAGATTTCTTTTATCAAGTTGAGAAAGTATTCCTATATTTCTAGTTTACTGAATGTTTTTATCATTAGTAGATATTAGATTTTGTCAAATACTTTTTTTGCATATATTGATATGATGATATGATTGTTTTTCTTTTTTAGCCCCTATTTTCGTGATGGATTACATTAATTGCTTTTTGAATATTGAATCAGTTTTTCATATTGGGAAAAATCCCAATTGGTCATGGTATAAGAATATTTTTATGCATTATTAGATTCTATTTGCTAATATTTTTGCACCTGTATTCATGAGAGATATTAGTCTGTATTTTTCTTTTATTGTAATGTCTTTGTCTGGCTTTGGTACTAGGGCAATGCTGACCTCATAGATATGAGTTAGGAAGTATTCTCTCTGCTTCTATTCTATGAAAGAGATGGTAGAGTATCATTATAATTTCTCCCTTAAATGTTCATTAAAATTCACCAGTGGGGGGCGCCTGAGTGGCTCAGTCATTAAGCGTCTGCCTTCGGCTCAGGTCATGATCCCAGGGTCCTGGAATCGAGCCCCGCATCGGGCTCCCTGCTTGGTGGGAAACCTGCTTCTCCCTCTCCCACTCCCCCTGCTTGTGTTCCCTCTCTCGCTGTGTCTCTCTCTGTCAAATAAATAAATAAAATCTTAAAAAAAAAAAAAAAATTCACAGTGAACCAATTTGGGCCATGTGTTTTCTGTTTTAGGTTATTAATTATTGATTCACGTTTTTAATAGATGTGGTCTTATTCAGATCATCTGTTTCTTCTTGAATTTTGCAACTTGTGTCTTTTAAGGAATTCATCCATTTCATCTAGGTTATCAAATTTATGGGCATAGAGTTGTTCATAGTATTTTGTTGTTGTTGTTATCCTTTTAATGTCCATTGGATCTGTAGTGATGTCCCCTCTTTCATTTTTAATGTTAGTGATTTGTGTCCTTTCTTTTTTTTCTTGGCCTGGCCAGAGGCTTATAGATTTTATTGATCTTTTCATAGAACTAATTTTTGATATCATTGATTTTTCTTTGTTGATATCCTATCTGCAGTTTCATTGATTTCTGCTCTAATTCTTCTTTTTTCTTTTTTTTCTGCTTGCCTTGGATTTTATATGTTCTACTTTTTCTAGTTTCCTAAAATGGAAACTTAGATTATTGATTTTGTGTCTTTCTTTTTGAATATATGTGTTCAAGTCTATAAATTTGCCTCTGAACACTGCTTTCACTGTATCCCACAAATTTGTATAAGTTTTGTTTTCATTTTCATTTAGTTCTTAATATCTTTTAATTTCTTTTGCTATTTCTTCTTTGACCAACATGTTACTTAGGAGTGTGTTGTTTAATCTCCACATATTTTGAGATTTTCCAGTTATTTCTCTGTTAACTTCTAGTTTTATTCCATTGTAATCTGTGAGCAGACATTGTATGATTCCTCTTTAAATTTGTTAATGTGTGTTTAGTGGCCCAGAATGTGGTCTGTCTTGGTGAATGTTTCATGTAAGCTTGAAAAAAATGTGTATCCTGCTGATGTTGGATGGAATAGTCTATAGATGTCAATATATCCAGTTAATTGATAGTATCATTAAGTTCAACTCTGTGATGGTTCTCTTTTTATCATTTTCTCTTCAAATAACTATTTTGCTCAATTTCTCTCTCTCCTTCTTCTGGAATCCTAATTACCCTTGTGTTATCTATTTGATATTGTCCCACAGATATCAGCTACTTTTTCTAATTTTTCAGTCTTCTATCCTTTAATATTTGGCTTGGCTAATTTCTATTTATCTCTTTAAGTTCACAGAATTGTTGCTCCACCTAGTGTTCTGGAAGACCATACCAATAATTTCTGATATATTTTTTCATTTTAATATTTACAATATTTTTTCTATATGTGTATTTATACTCATTTTCTTCCTTTTCTGTTAGATCCTTTAACTTACCAATCACAGTTATTTTTTTTATTTTTTTTATTATGTTAGTCACCATACATTATATCATTAGTTTTTGATGTAGTGTTCCATGATTCATTGTTTGCATATAACACCCAGTGCTCCATGCAATATATGCCCTCTTTAATACCCATCACTGGGCTAACCCATCCCCCTACCCCCTCTCCTCTAAAACCCTCAGTTTGTTTCTCAGAGTCCATAGTCTCACATGGTTCATCTCCCCCTCCGATTTCCCCCCTTCATTTTTCTCTTCCTACTATCTTCTTTTTTTTTTTTCTTTAAACGTATAGTGTATTATTTGTTTCAGAGGTACAGGTCTGTGATTCATCAGTCTTAAACAATTCACAGCGTTCACCATAGTATATACCCTCCCCAATGTCCATCACCCAGCCCCCGCATCCCTTCCACCCCCACCACTCCAGCAACCCTCGGTGGTTTCCTGAGATTAAGAGTCTCTTATGGTTTCTCTCCCTCTTTGGTTTTATCTTGTTTCATTTTTTTTCTCCATTCCCCTAAGATTCTCTGTCTTGTTTCTCAAATTCCTATCAGTGAAATCATATGATACTTGTTTTTCTCTGATTGACTTATTTCGCTTAGCATAATACCCTCTAGTTCCATCCATGTTGTTGCAAATGGCAAGATTTCAGGTTTTTTGATGGCTGTATAATATTCCAGTGTGTGTGTGTGTGTGTGTGTGTGTGTGTGTGTGTGTGTGTCTGTGTGTATCACATCTTCTTTATCCATTCATCTGTTGATGGACATCTTGGCTCTTTCCAAAGTTTGGCTATTGTGGGCATTGCTGCTATAAACATTTGGGTGCACGTACTCCGTCGGATCACTACATTTGTATCTTTGGGGTAAATACCCAGTAGTGCAATTGCTGGGAATCACAGTTATTTTAAATGCCTTGCTTAGTATTATTAACTTCTGGGCTATACTTATGACTGATATTCACATTTTTCTGCATTTTTACATATGCTGTAATTTTTGGTTGCACATCAGATGTGGTTGTAAAAGAATAATAGGGAGAAAATAAAATAATATTTACCACTAAATATTTACCCATTTTTTTCTGTTCGACTTTTAATGTATGAAGTTGAGTGAATCTAATCTGAAGTTGATTTGGGTCTAGATATCACTGTAGCTTTACCACTGTCTGCACAAATTTTATGGGTGTATCATACTTTCCCTGCAGTAGAGTTTGGATCTGAGTATCAGCCAGAATTTGCATATTTCTGTACAGCTCAGCTGCCAACTCCCCAAACCCATGAAGAGTTCTACCTGCTTTATAATTTGGCTGTCAATTTTTGGGGCAATCTGTTTGCTACCCAATTCTACCCTCCAGTTTTCTGGCCTTCAGGTGATTTCTGTTCTCCTGTTTCCTAGACATTGGTCTTTGGAAAACGTTTGTTGTGCACTTAGAGATGGCCTGGAGACTCTTAGACGAATTACTATCAGTTGTTCTCAGCTCTTCCCCAGCTTTTGGAACTCCACTAGTGTGGAAATGGTGAATGCCTGAGATTAAAGATGGATTTCTCAGCTCTCCTAAGGAGTTCTTGCCTTGCTCTTGATGATGGCGTAGAATTCCATGGACTAATTTTTCTTTGTTCTCCTATTTTGACCATGACCTTTAGCAGGTTGTTGCCTTGCACTTGGTGAAGGCCCCATTTACCTTAGGAAGCTCTTTCAGCTCTTCTGATCTATTCTCAGCCTTCAACTTACTCCTCTGATGCAAACCTTGAAGTTCCACAGAAAGGCATTTTTGGATGGGTACAGACTCATTCTGGAATGTGTTTGAGGTTCATTGAGGTTCAAATCCATCATAATGGCCACACCACATGTTCTCCAAAATCACAGTGATCATACAGTTGAAATTTTAAGGTTGGTTTGTAACCACCTTATGTGGCTACTTAACTGAGAAAATTTGCATATTGCTAGGGACTCAAAGCAAGAAAATAGAATTCTGTGGAAAACAAACTCCAACAACAACAACAACAACAACAACAAAACAAGAGTTAAAAGAAAATAGTAGCTGAAATTAGTTAAGTAAGAACGTTTACTTTGATTCCTGAATGTCCATAATTTCATGATCTGAGAAGGATGTTTGTTTATTATAAAATGTATAATTTTTGTATATGGTGTGAGGTAGGAGTCCAACCTCATTCGTTTGCAGGTGGATACCAGTTGCCCTAAAATTCTGTACAGTATTAATACATGCACAATTTCATGTATCCACCATCATGAGAAACTTAACTTGTAATTTAACTTAACTAATCTTAATGTAAATGGCCACATGTGACTATTGGCTACTGTATTGGACAGCACAGATCTAGATAAATATTACCTCATTGAATTATATTTTTAAAAAATGAAAGAAAGGAAAAGAAAAGAAAAAACCCAAAAATGTGTTCTGTAAAAAATATTCTTGAAGAACAAGAGGGATATATCAAAGGCCTGAAGATTTGAAGAAATTAAGTGTAGGTTTCTGAAAATTATTTACTATTTGGACCAGAAGAAAATTTAAAAAACAAAACAAAACAAAAGAACTTGTTATCCACAAAAAGATAAGAGTGACAGAGAACAGAAGTCAACCTATGGATTAAAGATTTTACTGTTATGAAAGGGCAAAAACTGGAATAGAACCAATAATGAAAGATAAAATAATTTAAAAGAATTTCTCCTGAGGCTTAAAAAAATCATGAATATGTAGATCAAAAGAGCTCATTAAACTTTAGATCAAATTAATGAAAAGAGACACCAAGAAAAATCCTCTTACTCTTTCTATAAAAGGTTAATGAAAATAATTCCACATCGGTCAAATTGTCTACAAAAGAACAAAATCAAACTGTTGGTGTTCTATTTGCCATAAAATATGAACGAGCTAACAATGTTTATAGACTTGAGAGATAAGAGTTTGGTGACCCCAAAATTCTCCAATAACATAATTGGTTTTGATATTTCAAGAAAAGTGTACAATATTCTCAAAAATCTCAAGGGCTGTCCATGAATATTCCTTAAGAATAATGATTGGAAAATAAGAATTTAAGCAAAATAGGAACACAAAAATACAAAATTATTATTGAATTTGAAATTTAAAATAGTTAAAATTACATCTAAAAATACATTTATTTGGAGACATCAATTTTATGGGAATATGTTTAAATATAAATCACTTAAGATGAGCTGGATGTCAAGATATATATTATGTGTATAAAAACAAGAGTGGGTAGAAAATAAAAATGTAGCAAATACTTCATTTTTATCCTATAGTTAAATAGAATAAGAAATGTTAAAAATATTTTTGAAAATTTTAATGGGAATTATTTGTAAATAATTACTCTAGTAACACTGATAACATTAAAAGCACTGGTGAAACAAGACAAAATAAAGGTCAACACAGCAAAAGTTAAAAAGTATTGAAAAAGTAAAACAAGGAAGCATGGAAATTAGAAAGGATTATATCCAAGGGAAATACAGGCAAGCATATCTATTATGGTAATAAATACAACTTTTTTTCTCCCCTGTTATAAAATAGTCTTAAATATAAACCTACGCAGCTTATATGAGCCAAAACTGAAATAAGATTTGTGAGAAATGTCAAAAATAAAAAGAATGGTATAGTTTTACCAGATAAATTCAAATCAAATGGAAATAAGTATCATTATTAATTTTATGCAAAATAAAATACATATCAGAAACACTAAATGAGAGAGAAGGTAGTTATATATCCGAAAAGAAGCAATGTACAAAGAAAATGTAATATTGATGAAGCATTGTGGTTTAAGTAGCAAAAACATTAAGTGAAATAAGTTAGAGAAAGACAAATACCATATGATTTCACTCATATGTGGAATTTAAGAAATAAACAAGCAAAGGGGGACAGAGAGGGGAAGAGAGAGAGAGAGGCAAACCAAAAAACAGACTCTTAACTATAGACAACAAACTGATGGTTACCAGAATGGAGGTGGGTGGGGGAGGGGCAAAACAGATGATAGGGATTAAGGAGGGCACTTGTATGAGTACCAGGTGATGTATGGAAGTGTTGATCACTATATTGTACACCTGAAACTAGTATTACACTGTATGTTAACTGGAATTTGAATACAAACTTGAAAAAATAGCAAGAGCATTAAAAAGGAAAGCAAATATTAGTAAAAATGTAAGAAGACAACACCAGAAACATAAGTGTATATTAATTTAACAGGACTTTATTAGCTTTCTGACAATAAGTAGACAAAATAAATGATGGCAGATGATTTCACATTATAGTTAATAAGGTTGCAAAAGTTAATTTTTACCATACTGAAAGCTAGTATTCCTGCAATAAGCAAGAAAGAAAAATAAATGAAAGGTATAATCATCAGAAAGCAAGAATCAATATAATCAAATGCAATCACTAACAAGCAAGAGTCAAAATGATCAAATTAATATCTTCTATAAGGAATGTAGATATTTACATAGGATGTCAAAAATCATTAGAATGATTCTGAAATGTAAACATTTATAAAAGTGACAGAAAAGAGCTGAATACACAAGCTTTTCAAAGCAAGAAATCCCATTGACAATAGAATAATCAAAATTCCTCAAAATAACTGTAATAGGAAATGTGTGGGAATTATACATAAAAAGAGAGAGAAAAAGATCACACCCATTTACACAGGTTTAAAAGGATCGTTTTAAAAGTGAAATAAATTTTAAGGTGGGAAATTTACCTTAAATTTACTTATATGATTAATAAAGCCTCCATTAAAGTTCTAATGGATTTCTTTACAAGAGAACAATTCTAGAATTAAAATTTTTTAAAATGTCATCATGAATTTTGAAACAAAAGTGATGAGAAACACCTCCACCTATTATTCCAGATAATGCTACAGTATTGCACAAGTCATGATACCATTGCACAAAGAAACAAATCAAAGGAGTAGAATGGGTAGCTCTTGAAGAGGACATTAAAATATGTTCTAAAATACTAATATTAAGAAAGGGATGAATTAGTACATAAAAGATTTTTAGAAAATTGGCTATTTGAAAATAACCATACTTGACCCTTACCTTACAATAAATATGAAAATAAAACCAGAAAACACTAAAATATTAATTGTAAAACATTAGGTTATGAGAACAAGAAAGATTCAACAATCTTAATATTAAAAACTATATCACATACTTAAACTTATATAAAACATAAATTTATGTATAAATTATAAAAATAAAAATTCTATTATCACAAATGAAAATTAGAAAATAACAAAAATTTCTACATAAAGAAAACTGGAAATGATACATATAACCAGTGAAGCCACAAAAAATATGTCTCTCCTATACTTGTAAGTAAAAACTAAAACAGGAAAACATGATTATCCTGATGGGTCCATCATAATCATATGAGGCTTTAAAAACAGCAGAAGAAGGCAGAAGAGTCAGAGAGATGGGGCAGAAGAAGAGACAAGAGAGACAAAACACAAGGAGTGTTCAAAGGCAGTAGAGGTATAAGAAGCACTTGAACTGCCTTTGCTAACTTTGAAGATGGAGAAAAAGGCTCCAGCCAAAAATTTGGGCGGCCTCTAAAAACTGAGAGCCAACAGCCAGCAAGTTTTCTAGGACTTCAATACTACAGCTACATGGAACTGAATTTTTCCAACAACCTGAATGAGCTTAGAAATGCATTCCCAGAGCCACAAGAAAGAAACAGAGTCCGTCTAATGCCTTGATTTCAGCCTTGTGAAACCGGGAACAGAGAACCAGCTGAGCCACTGCCTAGCCTTCTGGCCTACAGGACTCTAAGACAATAAATAGGCATTGTTTTATGCCTCTAAATTTTTGGTAATTTGCTATAGCAGCCATAATGAACTAAAAGATAAGAAAAAATTTTCTCCTGATGATTTGTCAGAGATTAAACAAACAAACAAAAAATCATTGCTGGAAGACAGGCAGCCATATTTAATACTGACAAAATATAAATTATTTCAGATTTTTCTGAAAACCAACATGCTAGTATGTATACAAAGGTTTAAAGATGTTGATATTTTGTAATGTGCTATTTCTGTCTTTAACAATCTACTGTAAGGAACTAATTAGAGCTAAGGACCAAAATTCAAATATAAGGGTATTATTCATAATAGCAAAACATTTGGAAATTACCTTTACTCCCAAATTAATAAATTATCATAACTCATATGTTGGAATATGATTAAGGCAATAATATAATACTACCAAAAATGACTTAAATGTATTTATATACCCAAATATACCCAAAAAACAGTTCTAAATGAAAATACGTGCTTCAAAAATAAACAAAACCTCTTCTTCTCTCTCACTCTCAATCCCTCCTAGCTAGATACACACACACACACACACACAAACACAAACACACACATCAGAGCAATGAAATCATACCACATATTAAATACTTATGTAAATTTTAAAAATTTACTTATTTTTATTTTAATTCCAGTATAGTTAACATATAGTGTTATATTAGTTTGAGGTGTACAATATAGTGATTCAGTGGTTTCATATATTACTCAGTGCTCATCAAGATAAGTGTGCTCTTAATCCCCTTCACATATTTCACCCATCCCCCACCCACCTCCCCTCTGGTAACCATCTGTTCTCTCTCTATAGTTAATAAGAGTTTGTTTTTTGGTTTCTCTCTTTTTTTCCCCCCTTTGTTCATTTGCTTTCTTCTTAAATTCCACATATGAGTGAAATCATGTGGTATTTGTCTTTCTCTGACTGGCTTATTTCACTTAGTATTGTACTCTCTAGCTCTATCCATGTTGTTTCAAATGGCAAGATTTCATCCTTTTTTATGGCTGAATAATATTGCATTATATATCTATCTATCGATCAATAGATGATAGATAGATAGATACCTAATCTTCTTTATACATTCATCTATCAATGGACATTTGGGCTGCTTCCATAGTTTGACTATTGTAAATAATGCTGCAATAAAGATAGGAGTACATATATCCCTTCGAATTAGTGTTTTCATATTCTTTGGATAAATACTGCAATTACTGGATCATAGGGTACTTCTTTTTAATTTTTTGAAGAACCTCCATACTGTCTTCACAATGACTGTACCAGTTTGCATTCCCACCAATGGTGTCTGAGGATTCCTTTTTCTCCACATTTTTACCAACACTTGTTTCTTGAGTTTTTGATTTTAGCCATTCTGATAGGTGTGAAGTGATATTTCATTGTGGTTTTGATTTGCATTTCACTGATGATGAGTGATGTGGACCATCTTTTCATGTATCTGTTGGCCATCTGTAGGTCTTCTTTAGAGAAATGTCTGTTCGTGTCTTCTGTCCACTTTTTAATAGGATTGTTTTTTTGGTGTTGAGTTGTATAACTTCTTTATATGTTTTGGTTACTAACCCTTTATTGGATATGTCATTTGCAAATATCTTCTCCCATTTAGTCGATTGTCTTTTAGTTTTGTTTGTTGCTTCTTTGCTGTGGAGAAGCTTTTTTATTTTGATGTAGTCTCAATAGTTTATTTTTGCATTTGTTTCCCTTGCCTCAGGAGACATATCTAAAAAAATGTTGCTATGACCAATGTCAAAGAAATGACTGCCTGTGCTCTCTTCTAGGATTTTTATGGTTTCAGGTCTCACATTTAGGTCCTTAATCCATTTTGAGTTCATTTTTGTGTATGGGATAAGGAAGTGGTCCAGTTTCACTCTTTTGCATGTAGCTGTCCAGTTTTCCCAACATGATTTGTTGAAGAGGCTGTCTTTTTCACATTGCATATTCTTGCCTGCTTTGTTGAAGATTAATTGACCATGTAATTGTGGGTTTATTTCTGGGCTTTCTATTTTGTTCTATTGATCTATGTGTCTACTGTTTTGATTACTACAGCTTTGTAATATAACTTGAAGTCTGGAATTGTGATTCCTCCAGCTTTTTCCTCTTTCAAGATTTGTTTTGGTTCTTCAGGGTCTTCTGTGGTTCCATACAAATTACAGGATTGTTCTAGTTCTATGGAAAATGCTGTTGGTATTTTGATAGGGATTGCATTAAATGTATAGATTGCTTTGGGTAGTATAGACATTTTAACAATATTTGTTCTTCCAATCCATGAGCATGGAATGTCTTTCCATTTCTTTGTGTTGTCCTCAATTTCTTTCATCAATGTTTTAGAGTACAGGTCTTTCAGAGTACAGGTCTTTCACCACCTTGGTTAAGTTAATTCCTAGGTATTTTATTTTTAGTGGAATTGTAAGTGGGATTGTTTTCTTAATTTCTCTTTCTGCTGCTTCATTATTAATGTATAGAAATGCAGTGGAGGGGTGCCTGGGTGGCTCAGTTGGTTAAGCATCTAGCTCTTGGTTTCAGCTCAGGTCATGATCTCATGGGCCCTGAGATCAAGCTCCCCACTAAGTGGGGAGTCTGCTTGAGTTTCTCTCCCTCAGCTCCTCCCTCCCATTCAAATAAATAAACAGATCTTAAAAAAAAAAAGTGCAATGGATTTCTGTACATTGGTTTTGTACCTGTGACTTTACTGAATTCATTTATCAGTTCTAGCAGTTTTGGTGGAGTCTTTTGGGTTTTCTATATATAGTAGCATATGACCTGCAAATAGTGGAAGTTTTACTTCTTCCCTACCAATTTGGATGCCTTTTACTCCTTTTTGTTGTCTGATTGCTGTGGCTACGACTTCCAGTACTGTGTTGAATAAAAGTGTTGACAGTAGTCATCCTTGTGTTCCTGACCATAGAGGAAAAGCTCTCAGTTTTCCCATTGAGGATGATGTTAGCTGTGGGTTTTTCAAAGATGGCCTTTATTATGTTGAGGTGTGTTTTCTCTAAACCTACTTTATAGAAGTTTTTTTTTTTTATCATGATTATATGTTGTACTTTGTCAAATGCTTTTTTTGAATTTATTGAGATGATCATATGGTTTTTATCCTTTCTCTTATTGATGTGATGTATCTTGTTGATTGATTTGTGAATATGAACTACCCTTGCATCCCAGGATAAATCCCACTTAATCATGGTGAAAGATTCTTTTAATGTATTATCGGATTTAGTTTGCTAATATTTTGTGATGGTTTTTGCATCTATAGTCATCAGAGATATTGGCCTGGAGTTCTCTTTTTTTTTGTGGGGTCTTTATATGGCTTTGGTATCAGAGTAGTGCTGGCCTCATAGAATGAATTTGGAAGTTTTCCTTCCTCTTCCATTTTTTGGAAAAGTTTGAGAAGAATAGGTATTAACTCTTCTTTAAATGTTTTGCGAAATTTACCTGTGATGCCATCTGGTCCTGGACTTTTGTTTTTTTGGGAATTTTTTGATTACTGATTCAATTTCTTTGCTAGTCACTGGTCTGTTCAAATTTTCTACTTCTTCTCGCTTCAGAGTTTGTAGGTTATATGTTTCTAGGAATTTATCCAATTTTTCTAGGTTGTCCAAGTTGTTGGCATATAATTTTTCATAATTTTCTCGTATAATCATTTGTATTTCTATGGTGTAAGTTGTTATTCCTCCATTTTCATTTGTGTTTTGTGTGTGTGTGTGCGCGCGCACACGTGCGCACACGCCTCTGGCTAGATGTTTATCAGTTTTGTTGATCTTTTCAAGGAACTAGCTCTTGGTATCATTGATTTATTCTATTGTGGTTTTTTTTGTTTGTTTTTTTTTTTTAGTTTCTGTGTAATTTATTTCTGCTCTAATCTTTATTATTTCTTTTCTTCTGCTGGCTTGGGGTTTTGTTTGTTCTTTTTCTAGCTCTTTTAGGTGTAAGGTTAGGTTGTTTATTTGAGATTTTTCTTACTTCTTGAGGTAGGCCTGTATTGCTATAAACTTCTCTCTTAGACCCAATTTGCTGTGTTCCAAAGATTTTGGACTGTTGTATTTTCTTTCTTTCTTTTTTTTTTTTTTAAAGATTTTATTTTTATTTATTTATTTGAGAGAGAGAGTGAGAGAGAGAGAGAGCACAAGAGGGGGGAGCGGGAGAGGAAGAAGCAGACTCCCTGCTGAGCAGGGAGCCCGATGTGGGACTTGATCCAGGGACTCCAGGATCATGACCTGAGCTGAAGGCAGTCGCTTAACCAACTGAGCCACCCAGGCACCCCGGACTGTTGTATTTTCATCTTCATTTCTTTCCATGTAATTTTTGATGTCTTCTTTGACCAGTTGGTTAAGCCATTCATTGTTTAGTGGCATGTTATTTAACCTCCATGTATATGTGCTCTTTCCCAATTTTTTCTTGTGGTTGATTTCTAGTTTCATACCATTGTGATCAGAAAAGATGCATAGTATGACTTTGATCTTTTTAAATTTGTTGAGACTTGTTTTGTGACCTAATATGTGATCTATTCTGGAGAATGTTCCATGTGCACTTGAAAAGAATGTGTATTCTGTTTTAGGATGGAGTGTTCTGAATATATCTATTAAATCCATCTGGTGTAGTGTATCATTCAAACCCACTCTTTCCTTGTTGATTTTCTCTTTGGATGATCTGTCCATTGATATATCTGGATGTTAAAGTCCTCTACTATGATTGTATTATTACTGATTAGTTCCTTTATGTTTGTTATTAACTGTTTTATGTATCTTGGTGCTCCCATGCTGGGTGCATGAATTTTTATAATTTGTTATCCTAAGAATGATAGCCCTCTTGGATAGAGTATTCTTGATTGTAGGTATTTTCCTTTCAGCACTTTGAATATATCATGCCACTCTCTTCTGGCTTGAAATTTCTGCTGAAAAATTCACTGATAGCCTTATGGGGCTTCCCTGGTACATAACTGTCTTTTCTCTTGCTGCTTTAAAATTTTTTTCTTTATCATTACTTTTTGCCATCTTAGTTAATAAATGTCTTGGTGTGGCCCTGCTTGGGTTGATTTTTTGGGGGGATCTCTGTGCCTCCTGGATCTGGATATCTGTTTCCTTCCCAGATTAAGGAAGTTTGGCTGTTATTTCTTCAAAGAATTTTCTGTCCCCTTCTCTCTCTTCTTCTTCTTGGAACCCTATAATGTGAATGTTATACACTTGATGGAGTCGCTGAGTTCCCTAAGTCTTTTCTCATTTTGCATCATTTTTTCCCCCTCTCACCTGCTCAGCTTGATTACTTTCCATTACTCTGTCTTCCAAATTGCTAATTTATTCCTCTGCTTCCTCTAGTCAGCTATTTATTCCATCTAGTGAATTTTTAATTTCATTTATTGTGTTTTTCATCTCTGATTGGTTCTTATTTATCACACTGATGTCCTCCACTCTTTTCTCAAGTCTAGTGAGTATCTTTGTGACAATTATTTTAAATTCTCTATCAGCCATATTACTTATATTTGTTTCACGTAGGTCTCTTGCTATAGTTTTGTCCCATTCTTTCATTTGGGACATATTTTTCTGTTTCCTCATTTGTCTTGGCCTCTGTGTATGTTTCTATGCATTAGGGAAATCAGCTACCTCTCATGTTCTTGAAGTAATGGCCTTGTGAAGAATAGGTCCTGTAGTGTCCTGCAGCACAGCGTCTCCTTGTTCCAGAACCTGGTGCATCAGGGGGTGTGTCCTATGTCGATTGTGTGTTCCCTGCTGTTGTGTCCTGGCTGCCTTTTCCTTCAGTCCAGTTGTCTGCACAGGCTCTCTTTGCCTGTTGTGGGCAGTGTTTGGTCCCCAGCTAGGATAGGACATGCAGCTTAACAAAGTGTGCAGGTCTGCTTACAAAATGAGACCTGCAGGTTCTGCCTCTGGGACTGGTCAGCCTGTGTGGATCCATAAAGCATACATCGGTGATGAATGCAGTTTTAACAAGGTTCACTTCAGGCTTTCACAGGGCCTGCTTCCACTGCCACCACTAGGACCGAGGCCCTGCAAAATCTGTGGGTCGGGAGACATGGTGTTGGCATGGTTTGTGCTAGTCTTTGGGGGACGGATCTTGAGGAGTGAGGCAAATGTGATTGGGAAAGGTGGATCCATCAAAGTGTGGGGTGGTTGGGCTTGGTATAAGCAAGTTAGGTAGTGAATGTTGGCCCACACTGGTTTCAGAAGGTGGCCATGTATTTATACTGGGGAATGGGAGAGGGAGATGGCACCTGGCAGCTTCTTTGTTCCTGGAGAAGTCCCTCCAGTGAAACCTGCCTCTTTGGGATATGCTCTGAGATTAGTAAATAATTCTCCCTCCCATATGCCCCAGAATTTTTCAAACTGCTGCTGGTATACTGTAATCCCCAGGGGCTGTTTGTGGCACTTTCCCTTTAAGGGCAGGAACTCAGCTTCCTGTTGCCCTCTAGGCTCTCCCAGAGCTGAGCACACTGATCCTTTAAATTCTTGGCTTTAAGTCCTGCTGGTTGTTAAGGACTCTTCCTTTGGACTCTTCCTTTGAAGGTCAATTGTTATGGGGATTCATCTTCCCTGGGTGGGCTCCCCAGTGTTAATAGTCTGCCTCTCTCCCTTTTCTGTGACAATAGCTCCCTCTGCACCACAGATAGCCAAGATCTGTTCAGCTGCCCACTGTGTCGCTGCCCGTCCTACCCTCTTCAGTGTGGTCTCTTTTCTACCTTTAGTCATGAAGTTTGTTCTGCCATTTTTCCAGGCACTTTCTGGGTTATTTACACTGATGTGAGTGTTATCTAGTTGTATCTGTGGGATGAGGTCAGCTTAGGGTCCTCTTACTCTGCCATCTTTTCACCCCTCTTAGGTAAATTTTTTAAAAATGGAAAACAAAGTAATAGTGTGCCAGAATTAACATCAAACATATCTGTCATATCAGTGATGGTAAATGGGTTAAGGCACTTATGGAAGAAAATATTTTTTAGTTGTATCACCAAATAAGACACCATTCTCTTTAGAAGAGAGAGATCTAAATTAAAGTAATTCATAAAACTTAAAAATAAAAGGGTATACTCCAAACCCATAAATGTACACCACTAAAAGTGAACCCTAATATAAACTGTGGACATTAGGTGATCATGATGTGTTAATGTAAGTTCATACTTGGTAAAAAATGTAACATTCTAGTGATAATTAGGGAGGTTTTACATGTGTGGGGGTAGGGAGTATATGGGAGATGTCTGTACTTTCCTTTTAATTTTGTTGTAAACCTAAAACTCCTCTAAAAATAGTTTCAAAAAATAATAAAAAAGAGTATACAGAACCAAAACAGAGCAGTTTCCAATATAAATATTGATATTCAGGCTAAAAAGTACTGAATAAGAAGAGCATTCTGAAATATTTCTATTCAGCATACATTTCTAATGGTCTTGAATATCTATACATGGAGTGCCATAGTTACAATATTCAGAAAGCAGAAATTGTAAGAGATAAAAGGAGAAATCAATAAGGAAACATAGTAGGAGACTTAATGCATCTTTATCAATGCATTAAAATATCAAGTGGACAGAAATAAATAATGCTGTAGAAGGCATAGAACAGATACAGACAACTAAGCACATGTACATTGTTCCCTGAAATGGAGAATGTCATTTCTTCTGAAGTTCCTGGGGAACAATCACAAAGAAAATAAAAAGAATATTAGAGGTCCAAAGTCAATAAAGGTTTTACGAAAGATTGCAATGCAATAAAACTAGAAATTAATGACAAAATAAAAAACACAGAAAGTTCTTCTATTGAGAAACATTTTAAAAACTCATTCATACAATTTGTTAGTAAAAGTAGAAATAAGAACTTTAGAATGATTGAACATAATAATGATGAAAACACAGTATAAGTGAACACATGGAATATAGTTAAAATTGTGCTCAGAGAAAATTTTATAAGTGATTAAACAAATAAAAAGAGAGTGAAAACAAAGGAACATTAAACATAAGCCCCTCAAAAGAATAAAATAAACAGAAGAAAAAAATATGAGGGAAATAATAACAATAAACCAGCAAATTAATCATTTAGCAAATTAATCATATTTATCTGAGAGAAAATATGTTAGAAGTCCTGCATTCTTACACGTAGTTTCTTGGCAAGTCATTTTACTATTATAGTCTATTTTTATCTAAAACTTCCTTCAAAGTAAAACTTTATTCACTGGGAACACTTCCCTCACTTTCCCTTGTCATAATGCAAACATGCAGTTCTGCCTTCGGATCAGCCTTTTTCCACGGCAGGAGTGATTGCTTAAGGAGTGTGATTTGAAAGGTGCCAGTTTGGCTTCTGACCCCAAACTTTTCTTTTATGGCTGAGTTCTACTTTTAGTAATTTTTTCCACTGGGTGACAGCAGTGCATGCTTGAGAGATCATGAGGAAGGAGGGTAAGGCATTAAAATGAAGAATCGGGAAATGAACAAGAGTTCCAGTTGCTTGACAAAATCTGCTTTCCGATGCTTGTAATTGATCAGGCCCACATACATCTGTTAAGAAATAATTGGCTCACATATCCATTTTGAAGTGACTAGGTAGGAAACTAGTCCTGAATTCCCAATGTTTATCACCTTCAATCTAGTTACTCAAATCACTAAATCTCATCTGTTTAGAATTTTAGGAAAATAGGAGCTGCATTTACCTATAATTAGATGTTTTGGTGTTATCTCTTGCCAGAACAGACCTGGCAACACTCTGGAAGGAGCCATTTGAATTTTAAATCTTCTAACTTCCCCAGAAGGTAGCCTCGATTTGTTTTTTTATTCACAAATTTTTTTCTCACATTTTTACTGAAGAGTACAACAGCTAAAGCATGCCTTAGAAAATATCATTCATGTATGGGAGGGTGTTTATAGAGGAACAGATCTCTTAGCTTATGATATAATTTTTCTTGAAGGATTAATTAAAAGTCTCATAAATTGAAGCTATTATTGCTTTAAAAATAATCTTATTTGTAAAAAAGAAAATGCAGTTTTGTTTCCACTATTCTAGCCATTACTAACAGATTTGAGAATAAAATCTTCCATCTTGAAAATATTTAGGTGTTTATAAAACCCCTCATCTAGGCTGGTAATTTAATAACTTAGATTATCTGAAATATGTCTTTTTATTAATACTGAATAAAAAGAAACTGGGATTTGTTTCTGTTTTCGTTGCAACCCAAGTGAATATTACATAGAGTAAAATAATATATATCAATTATTTTCAGGTTGTGTAAAAATTCTAATCATCAAAATGGCTGAGCTATGAGGAATACTGAATTGCTCAAATGATTTTTTTTAAACTACTACAGTATTGGGATATTTCAATTTGATCTGCTTATTTTGATTACTGTTTAAAAAAATCAACCTGCATAGAAGCAATTCAGTTAGGGATATAAAACAAAAAATAATTCTCTATGTTAATTATACCATAGAAATTAAGAAGTAAGACTTTTTGGAACCTTGACTACTCTATGCTCAAGAATAATGATCTAAAGGAATAGACTAGGAGAATAATAGTTTGTTATAAAATTTTACATCCCATTTCCATTATTGAAATGAGACATACTGTATAATATAAATAAAAACAATAAAAATATCTCATAAAACATCTAATGGTTTATTCTCTCCCATTTAATATTATTCCCTTTTTTTTTCCTTAAAAAATTTCGATTAGCCTCAAAAGAAGCAGTGCATCCTTTTTATATTCTGTGTCTCTACTTTGTTGCATTGCTTTGGGATAATTCAACCAAGAATACTTCTTTACAACATAAAATTAGTCATGATAAGTAACCTATAATGAGCCTTCTAACTTCCTTACGTTTATGATAATTTATTCCTTCACTAATACCAAACTCACTGAAAAGGAGAGAGACTTATTGTTTCATTCTCTCCTGCCTTTAATTCTAGGTATTCCAGTCATAATTATCCAATTTGTACCACTTTTAGTCAATCTGCATATGCCTATAGTTGTTTTAGTTTATTGGCCATCAAACATCTATCAGTTTTTGTACATTAATATACCATAATGTCATGATACACCATGATATCAAAGTTGCTTGGAGTGGGGATCTACTTATATGGTACAGCTTGAGCATGGCAGATGGTGTTTTTATGATAATGATAACAATAAGCATCTGTGGAACATAAAGTCCCACTCTTTAAGCTTTCACTCATTTGTATTAAATATTATTCTCCCCAGACACCCTCTTCTTCAGTGCACATACTGTGGAGAGTCTAGCTTTCAGAGTCTAGATTAAAGATTCTTTAAGGACTCTCATTATGTGACTTTGGAAGAGTTACTTATAACTAAGAAATGGCAAATGGAGATTACATGCAAGATATTTATAAGGATTAAATGAAATATAGTTTTTGTTTTCATAAAAAGGTAAAGGCTTATTTTTAGGGTTAACTACTTTGCCACTTAATTTCTTAGGTGCCTCAGACACTAAATAAAGGAGACGGGAAAATCAGGGAAAGAACATAAGGAAGGAAATGGAGCAAAGTCAGGAGGAAGAATGTATTTTTTTATATATCTTGGTAGAAGCAAGTAAGCAAAGTAAAAATTTTGCCTAATTCACAATTAGACTGGAGTTAGCCTTGTGTAGAGTTCTATCAAATAATAAGATAAACACATTGGTCAGAACCTGAATTGTGTTATTTAAACCAAGGAAATTAATCATCTCAATTCTTTTTGCTTACGACTGTGATTATGGTCAAATGAGAGTGTATCTACAAAGCATGGACAATTCTAAGAAAATAATCACATTTTACCTAATAATAGTGAGGATGGTGAGGATGAGGCTCATGGAACCTGATGCATAGAGCTCTAGGGACACAGCCATGATTTGTTAATTTAGGCACATTTCATCTGCTGAGAATGGTAAATAGTGCAGATTACATGACACATCAGAATTTTGACTCATGTAAGTAGAATGATGGAATCTAAAGCTGAGGTGTGAAGCTATTTTACATATGACCAGCTAACATTAGAAAACAGAACAATTCAATAAGAATGATGTGATGATCCTGAAGAATTTGTTCTTGACTCAGACAACACCACAAAGCTGGTAGAGTTATTGTTTATTCATTCACCCCCAACGGTCTTTGGATAGTTATTTGACTTCCTTATTCCAGAGGTCTCTCTTCTTTCCAAGCCCTTAGAAACTACTGGAATTAGGCAGCATTATGTCCCAGCCTTCTCTGGGTTCTGAGGAGAATGTTAGCAATAATCCAGTAGAGCAGGGATCTTTAAAATTAAAATTAAGTCCATGATAGAAAGGAAAGGACAGATGAGAAAGATCAAGGCAGAAAGTGGCTGTCCCTTAAGGAGAACAGTTTTAAAATGGCAATGACACATAAATGGTGAACATAAAATGATTGTAATGTAACTAAATTATTAAAATGAATTTATCTCTCTATGAAGGAAAAGGCTTGCATTGCATTAAAATAAATGAGGAAATAACTTTGGACATTTTTTTCCACTTAAACCAGAGCACGGCATTTAAGAACTGACACTATTTCAGGATGTTTACTATTCCAATATATTTTTATTAATACTTCTGCAGGCATACTTTCTCTAATGAAAAATTATATATATTTTGACTGAGGATATATTATTTTAAGTGGAGAGGTAAAGTGCTTTTTGAAATTTCAATTTTTTTCTGTAATGAAAATATTTGTGTTCAAAAATCTGCATGAAAATTTCATAATTTACAGTTCCTCAAAGAAGCACTGTTTAAAAATGAGTATTATTTGCCCGAAACTTTAAAATAGCTGTTATGGATGATTACCAATATGTGTTTTCTGTGCATGTGGAATAACATATTAAGAGGGAAATTTCTCTCCCTTGTTAGATGAAATGATTCCCCCCGCCGTGTATTCACGTGTGCCACACTTTAAGCCCCGTACCTATCTTCAGTGAACATTTTGGTGTCACATGGCTAACTTCTCATCTTTTAAGGTATTTGGGACTGCGGTGTTCAACATTAAAATGAGGTTTTACCTGTAACGTCTCAGAGAGGCTCTGCTTTTTTTAGTTTATTTTAATATTGCATCCACATACAGAGGCTAGTCTCCGAGGTTCTTTTTTGTGTCCCCCCGCAGAGCAGTGCACATTCCCAGGCAGGCAGTGGTGCTTTAGGGTAAGCCTTTGCCCGGTAGCATGGCTGGATCGTGATTCAGTTCATCTAATGAATACAAGGGTATTTGATCTGCATGCATGATGCAGAAGCAACATTCCTAGGTTGCTGTGGTACACAGTCTCTGTAAATCAGAAATGAAAAATTGCAATTATATAGAGTGCAAAATTATAAACACTGCTAGTAGTCTAGAGTTCATAGTCTTCTAAATTTTGCCCTTTATGTCCACAGTACATTTTTGCTCTTTTATGGCAAATACTGTTTCCTTAACTCATGGAGGTTCTGTTGATACTCGGCTATTTTCATTCATTTAATTCAGCTTCTTACTTAGAAGGAAAAAAACGTGTGCTGTCTGACTAAAGTCATTTCATAGTAAGACTCTTTTTCATTTAAGAGACTTTCTCTTCCTATTCAAGTTAAAGAAACTAGAAATTAAATAAAAAATATTGTTTGAGTCTTTTGGGTAAACACTAATGAGTAAATTATTCATTTTGAATTAGCATAAATAATACTTATAAGTGGGTATTTTTAAGATACTTGAAAATAGTTATATATTCCTGTAAGTATTATTATTATTATAAATTTTATTTTATTATGTTATGTTAATCACCATACATTACATCATTAGTTTTTGATGTAGTGTTCCATGATTCATTGTTTGCATATAACACCCAGTGCTCCATTCAATACATGCCCTCTTGGGGCGCCTGGGTGGCTCAGTCGTTAAGCATCTGCCTTTGGCTCAGGTCATGATCCCAGGGTCCTGGGATTAGCCTCGCATCCGGCTCCCTGCTCCATGGGAAGCCTGCTTCTCCCTCTCCCACTCCCCCTGCTTGTGTTCCCTTTCTAGCTGTGTCTCTCTCTGTCAAATAAATAAATAAAATCTTAAAAAAAAAATACATACCCTCTTTAATACCCATCACCAGGCTAACCCATCCCCCCACCCCCTCCCCTCTAGAACCCTCAGTTTGTTTCTCAGAGTCCATAGTCCCTCATTGTTCGTCTCCCCCTCCGATTTCCCCCCCTTCATTTTTCCCTTCCTACTATCTTCTTCTTCTTTTTTTTTTATTTAACATATAATGTACTATTTGTTTCAGAGGTACAGGTCTGTGATTCATCAGTCTTACACAATTCACAGTGCTCACCGTAGCATATACCCTCCCCAATGTCTATCACCTAGTCACCCCATCCCTCCCACCCCCCACCACTCCAGCAACACTCAGTTTGTTTCCTGAGGTTAAGAATTCCTCATATCAGTGAGGCCATATGATACATGTCTTTCTCTGATTGACTTATTTCACTTAGCGTAATACCCTCTAGTTCCATCCACATTGTTGCAAATGGCAAGATTTTGTTCCTTTTGATGGCTGCATAATATTCCATAATACCACATCTTCTTTATCCATTCATCTGTTGATGGATATCTTGGCTCTTTCCATAGTTTGGCTATTGTGGACATTGCTGCTATAAACATTGGGGTGCACGTACCCCTTCAGATCCCTACATTTGTATCCTTGGAGTAAATACCCAGTAGTGCAATTGCTGGGCCATATGGTAGCTCTATTTTCAACTTTCTGAGGAACCTCCATACTGTTTTCCAGAGT
Organism: Phoca vitulina; assembly: GCF_004348235.1. Lineage (NCBI taxonomy): Eukaryota > Metazoa > Chordata > Mammalia > Carnivora > Phocidae > Phoca > Phoca vitulina. The sequence goes on along the minus strand of NW_022589707.1, from coordinate 31,690,088 downwards.
GAATGCACCAGCTTATTCCTAAGGGTATTATTTAATATACTTATAAAAAATATATCTTGGTAAACTTCAGCTATGGTCTTTTTCAATGATTACAAATACCAGGAAAATAAAGGCCAAATTTATTCCTTTTTATACCATTAATATGGTATTAGCTTTGAACAACTAAATGCTCAGAGGGAAACAAAACAAAACACATAATAGTGTCTTGCATGTTTGATAAGACCAGATATATATTTTAAAAAAATAACATCAAAGTTCACAAATTGTTGGTTGAGCTCATGATTTTGACTATAACTGTAAGACTTGAAATCAAATGAATCACAGAAGAGAGAGAGAAAATTGATGATAGTGAATATCTGTTTTCACATGTCTAAATGGGTATAATGTGAGGGAGATATTATTTAATACGGTGAAGAACTTGATTATACTTAGGTATCACTTATAAGATGATCAAAGGAGATGGATATAAAATGATAAAATGGAGACTTTAGGACTCCATCCCAGAACTATTGAATAAGAAGAGTTAAGAGTGGCCCTGTGTTTTAAAAAAAATCTCCAGGTAATTGTAATTAGACAATTAAGACTGGGAACCCCAGTTTATGTAATTGATGATAAAATCAGAATTAATCAGTGGACCCTTAGCTGCCTGGGAGCAGAAACAGGAATTGCATTAATTTCTAACCTCTTTGTCCTATATACCGCCCATCACACATTAGTTACTCAAATCTTTGTTAGATGAGTGAGTGAAGATTGTGGGAGGCATGTTTCATTCAAGTGCAATGAAATCAGTTAGAATTGACTTCCCATGACTACAGCTGTCAAAGCAAAGGCCAGATGATGACTTGTTGGATGTGCCAGTATTAGAAAAGTACAGGGACTGGCATACAGTAAACACCCAATTAATGCTTCACAAATTAAGGCATAAACTAAATGCGAGTTTCCTATTTCATGAATTTCTTAATCAAATTATGTTAACCGTGAAACAGATCAATGGTGGAAGTATAATCAGATTAATAAGAACAAATGAGTAAAAACTCATTTTATAGAACATAGGAGATATAACTAAATGACTAGCCTTTCTCAAAAAAGAACAAATCTTCAATTTTAGTGATACATAATCTCCTCTAAGATTCCAAACTTCAAAGGCAAAATTCACTCTGATGATTCTTCAGCAACATTCCTGGGAAAAATAATCATTCACAGCATTGTACCATCAAACACCTTGTGTTTACTCTTCTTATATCATTTTTCATTTATTTGAGAGTGTATCTGTTTGCATGTTGTAAAACCAACCTTCCTTGAGCACAAGGACACTGCTGTCATTTTGTCTTCGTCCGACCCCCTCCCAATGCTGAGCATAGGTCTGTTCGACTTGATCGTGTTGACTGTTGTTCACTGTTTAATACAGACATATGCTTCAGTTCACTGCACCAGAGCTGCATTGTTAATTGTAACAGTGCGTGGAGCATTTTCAGTAATAGCAATTTTCTTGACTGTCAGTCAGTGCTAAGCTTCTGTTATCATATATTCAGGCATGAAAATTGCGTGCTGATTTAAAGACAGAGATCCAAGTATGAATGTTTTATGTCTGATTATTTACCTCATTACAGCACATGGATCTTATTACTTTTTCTTCTCCTTTTGGCAGAGAGGAGTATCAAATCTCCTCTTTTTACATGGAAGAAAAACATAAGTTTGGCTCATTTTAGGACAAAGCTGAAGATTAACCCAAATAACCAGTAACTGCACCATTGGCATAAAAACTGACCCTTCAGGCTTTGAAGAAGCCAAATTCATGTTTGATTTTGTTTCTGTTCCTCGGATTTGCTTGAAGAAAAAGGACATTTGAGCAGAAACTGCCACCATCTTGCACAAGCTGGTTACACAATCTTCAGATTTTTAATGGATTTTATCATTCTTTTGGGTAATAGGCTTGGGTCAAGTTACACAATATACATTTTGACAGTGACCAATGTATGCAATTCCAGGAATGATTGATTTGTACATTTTTTTCAAGTGTAAGGTCCACTTCATTTCACACAACCCATTTTCACCATTGTCAGGTGATATTCTAATGGAAAATCGAGCCATCTTTTTTATTTTTCAGCTTCATTCTTCTTATTTGGCAAATCCCTTCAAAGACAGGTTATCATTGTTTAAGTTTTAAGGTACCCAGGGCTCTAGAATGAATCTATGGTTGGGGAAAACCTTCAGGCTGGGGGTATTGATGGCACACAAAATGACTGCGTGATGTTTTTTTTTTTTATTAACATATAATGTATTATTTGTTTCAGGGTACAGGTCTGTGATTCATCAGTCTTAACACAACTCACAGCACTCACCATAGAACATACCCTCCCCAGTGTCCATCACCCAGCCACCCTATCCCTCCCACCACCATCCACTCCAACAACCCTCAGTTTGTTTCCTGAGATTAAGAGTCTCTTATTGTTTGTCTCCCTCTCTGGTTTCATCTTGTTTCATTTTTCCCTCCCTTCCCCTATGATCCTCTGTCTTGTTTCCCAAATTCCTCATATCAGTGAGATCCTATGATAATTGTCTTTCTCTGATTGACTTATTTCGCTTAGCATAATACCCTCTAGTTCCATCCATGTTGTTGCAAATGGCAAGATTTCATTTTTTTGGATGGCTGCATAATATTTTATTGTACATATATACCACATCTTCTTTATCCATTCATCTGTTGATGGACATCCTGGCTCTTTCCATAGTTTGGCTATTGTAGACATTGCTGCTATAAACATTGGGGTGCAGGGCCCCTTCAGATCACTACATTTGTATCTTTGGGGTAAATACCCAGTAGTGCAATTGCTGGGTCATAGGGTAGCTCTATTTTCAACTTTTTGAGGAACCTCCATACTGTTTTCCAGAATGGCTGTACCAGCTTGCATTCCCACCAAAGGTGTAGGAAGGTTCCCCTTTCTCCACATCCTCGCCAACATCTCTCGTTTACTGACTTGTTAATTTTAGCCATTCTGACTGGTGTGAGGTGATATCTCATTGAGGTTTTGATTTGTATTTCCCTGATGCCGAGTGATGTTGAGCACTTTTTCATGTATCTATTGGCCATTTGGATGTCTTCTTTGCAGAAATGTCTGTTCATGTCTTCTGCCCATTTCTGGATTGGATTATTTGTTCTTTGGGTGTTGAATTTGATAAGTTCTTTATCGATTTTGGATACAAGCCCTTTATCTGATATGGCATTTGCAAATATCTTCTCCCATTCTGTCGGTTGTCTTTTGGTTTTGTGGACTGTTTCGTTTGCTGTGCAAAAGCTTTTTATCTTGATGAAGTCCCAATAGTTCATTTTTGCCCTTGCTTCCCTTGCCTTTGGCAATGTTTCTAGGAAGAAGTTGCTGCAGCTGAGGTCAAAGACGTTGCTGCCTGTGTTCTCCTTTAGGATTTTGATGGATTCCTGTCTCACACTTAGGTCTTTCATCCATTTTGAGTCTATTTTTGTGTGTGGTATAAGGAAATGGTCCAGTTTCATTCTTCTGCATGTGACTGTCCAATTTTCCCAACACCATTTGTTGAAGAGACTGTCTTTTTTCCATTGGACATTCTTTCCTTCTTTGTTGAAGATTAGTTGACCATAGAGTTGAGGGTCCATTTCTGGGCTCTCTATTCTGTTCCATTGATCTATGTGTCTGTTTTTGTGCCAGTACCATACTGTCTTGATGATGACAGCTTTGTAATAGAGCTTGAAGTCCGGAATTGTGTTGCCACCAGCTTTGCTTATTTTTTTCAACATTCCTCTGGCTATTGGGGGTCTTTTCTGGTTCCATACAAATTTTAGGATTATTTGTTCCATTTCTTTGAAAAAAGTGGATGGTATTTTGATAGGGATTGCATTAAATGTGTAGATTGCTCTAGGTAGCATAGACATTTTCACAATATTTGTTCTTCCGATCCATGAGCATGGAACATTTTTCCATTTCTTTGTGTCTTCCTCAGTTCTGTAGTTTTCTGAGTGTAGATTCTTTGCCTCTTTGGTTAGATTTATTCCTAGGTATCTTATGGTTTTGGGTGCAATTGTAAATGGGATCGACTCCTTAATTTCTCTTTCTTCTGTCTTATTGGTGTATAGAAATGCAACTGATTTCTGTGCATTGATTTTATATCCTGCCACTTTACTGAAATCCTATATGAGTTCTAGCAGTTTTGGGGTGGAGTCTTTTGGGTTTTCCACAAAAAGTATCATATCATCTGCAAAGAGTGAGAGTTTGACTTCTTCTTTGCCGATTTGGATGCCTTTGATTTCTTTTTGTTGTCTGATTGCTGAGGCTAGGACTTCTAGTACTATGTTGAATAGCAGTGGTGATAGTGGACATCCCTGCCATGTTCCTGACCTTAGGGGAAAAGCTCTCAGTTTTTCCCCATTGAGAATGATATTCAGTCTGGCTTTTCATAGATGGCTTTTATGATATTGAGATATGTACCCTCTATCCCTACACTCTGGAGAGATTTTTTTTTAATTTATTCATTTGAGACACAGAGATACAGAGAGAGAGAGAGCATGAGCAGGGGGAGAGGCAGAGGGAGAGGGAGAAGCAGGCTCCCTACTGAGCCAGAAGCCCGATGTGGGCCTCAATCCCAGGACCCTGGGATCATGACCCGAGCTGAAGGCAGACACTTAACCATCTGAGCCACCCAGGCGCCCCCACTCTGAAGAGTTTTAATCAAGAAAGGATGCTGTACTTTGTCAAATGCTTTTTCTGCATCTATTGAGAGGATCATATGGTTCTTGTTCTTTTTTTTATTAATGTATTGTATCACATTGATTGATTTGCAGATGTTGAACCACCCTTGCAGCCCAGGAATAAATCCCACTTGGTTGTGGTGAATAATCCTTTTAATATACTGTTGCATCCTACTGGCTAGTATTTTGGTGAGAATTTTTGCATCCATGTTCATCAGGGATATTGGTCTGTAGTTCTCCTTTTTGATGGGGTCTTTGTCTGGTTTTGGGATCAAGGTAATGCTGGCCTCATAAAATGAGTTTGGAAGTTTTCCTTCCATTTCTATTTTTTTGGAACAGTTTCAGAAGAATAGGTATTAATTCTTCTTTAAATGTTTGGTAGAATCCCCTGGGAAGCCATCTGGCCCTGGGCTATTGTCTTTTTGGGAGATTTTTGATTACTGCTTCAATTTCCTTACTGGTTATGGGTCTGTTCAGGTTTTCTATTTCTTCCTGGTTCAGTTTTGGTAGTTTATACATCTCTAGGAATGCATCCATTTCTTCCAGATTGTCTAATTTGATTGCATGATTTTTAACATGAAGGGAATAGTACAGGTGGTGGCTGGAGCTGGCTAAAGCTGCAAGCTCTCTTGAATCATATCTTTTTCATATCTTAGACAACTCTTCTCTTGCATATAGTTTGGTATAGACTTGGGTAGAGAATAGACACAATTTTAGGGTGTTTCTGTTATTTTGTTTCCTGGATTTCCTCACACTCCAGTCGCTGTGATTTGCCATAATATCTGTCAGGGTTAACGCTGAGAAAAATTGGAAACTCACCTCCATGTGAATCCCTTCTCCAAGTTTTAGGGTCCCCTCTAGAATCTTCCTGTTCTGCTGCTGTGGACTCTAGAGCCTTCAAGTAGTCATTTATTATATTTTGTTCAGAGTTTGTAGTCATTATTTGCAGGGAGATTGGTCTCTTGGGAGTTTATTGAGCCATTCTGGAAGAATGCATCTTTGAAAAACTGTTCATTAAATTTTAAGTTAAAATGGCAGTTTATCAGGGCGCCTGGGTGGCTCAGTTGGTTAAGCGACTGCCTTCGGCTCAGGTCATGATCCTGGAGTCCCAGGATCGAGTCCCGCATCCGGCTCCCTGCTCAGCAGGGAGTCTGCTTCTCCCTCTGACCCTCCCCCCTCTCGTGCTCTCTCTCCCATTCTCTCTCTCAAATGAATAAATAAAATCTTTAAAAAAATTTTTAAAAAAATGGCAGTTTATCAGTCCTATGTTTTACTCTATGTTATTGCTTTCAAAAGAACTTTTCAGCCTACTTTGTATAATTAACTCAGCACACCATTTTACACCATAAGTTATAAACTTAGTAATTTAGATAAACACTGAGTAAATCAGTAGGCCAGGTCAAAGCTCAGGGAGACAGTTGGGGGAAGGTCCTCAAATCTGAAATAATTTGGAGTAATCTGCTAGGGCATAAGACAAGTGACAGCTGAGAATGATGGAAATTATTAGAGTTTGTGGAGTCATGAAATCCTAGTATTGAACAGGACCTTAGAATCATCTTATACCTAAAGCTTTGTACCTAAAACTAAAATCCTTCCCATGGCATTTCTTTACAAGATAGTCACTATTCACTATGAAAGTGTGCTGAGAAGAATGTTGGATATTGCAATAAAGTAAATGGAAATAGTTGTCTAACAATGGTGAAATATCATACAAGTTTTCTCACATAAGATAATCTGCAACATTTGTATTTAATTTTGGAATTTCAAATTTCTAGGCTAGCCTTACCATTATATTACCATTTTCTTTTTCAATATCTCCCCATCTTGCTCAGAGTAAAAGCCAAAGTCCCTATAAGCATCAACAAGTCTCCACATAATGCACTCTCTACCCACAGCCTGTTCATCTCTCTCACCTCATCACCTAACACTATTTGCCTTGCTCAGTCAGCTCCAGCCTCATTGGCCTACTTGCTATATCCATGTGTACAGTCTTTTACTGTATAATGATCATACTTACAGAATCAAAAAATCAGGGCGTTTCTAGGTGAATAATGTCTTATATGTCAGAAACTAGCATTATCCCTCTTTTTCGGAAGGGTAAAGTACAAGGAGTCAATTACATCAGTTCTCCAATAACAAAATAAGAAAAGAAACTTTGGATCACTTTGGTTCATTCTGTAATGCATACAAAGTCAAGCCAAAAGAATTTCCCAAACATAAAAATAACTTTTAAAAATGTATTGAGCTAATGTGAAAAGCATATTTAACGACCATTTTCTGACCATGTATCAAAGTTATAATGTTATAGAAAGCATGAGAATCCTTATTCTGGGGTTGTAAATACCAACATAAAAGAACATTTGAAATGAACTTTGAAACTTTCTAATTTTTTTTTTTTAAGATTTTATTTATTTGCGAGAGAGAGAATGAGAGACAGAAAGCATGAGAGGGAGGAGGGTCAGAGGGAGAAGCAGACTCCCCACTGAGCAGGGAGCCCGATGCAGGACTCGATCCCGGGACTCCAGCATCATGACCTGAGCTGAAGGCAGTTGCTTAACCAACTGAGCCACCCAGGCGCCCTGAACTTTGAAACTTTCAAGCCTTTGCCCGAAACTCATTAATTCTTATCTGAAAGAACTATAAACACTGTATCAGCACAATAATCATTAAAACACTAAATGCAAATTAACACGTACAAAATACTTTTTTTTTTCAAATACCCTTAGTATTTATGCAGTATGTTACCCTCAAGAATAGACATAGTAAATAATTCCTATAGGGAATAGCACAATATATGAGGACAAGAACTGACTCTAATCAGAGATTCCTAATATGATAATTTTCTAAAGAGAAATTTAATGTTGCATCCATATATTCCCTTAGGACCAGTGAGGCACTGGTATTTCATATCACTAAGAACTTAGAACATGATCTGCCTTCTTAGTGCACAATTTTAAACAAAACACCACTGCACCTCACTACCACCACCACCAAACCCTGTGAAGAAAAATAAGTAGCATAAATGCCTTTAATCTCAAAATAAACCTTTCTTTCTATACTATTATTCAAAAGAAACCTTTCTTTCTATACTACTATAGGATGAATATGGGATACCCACTCTTTTTTAAATACCAATGTAGGGAATCATGGCTTTGCATCCTTTTTTATGTGGATGGCATTCTTGTATATTTAGTCTTATTGAGAGTCTAAGCCACAGAGTAAACTCAGTGGCAAAGAGTTCCATGAATGGATTTATAATAGCTAAGTCCTCTTAAGCACTGTCTTTCATGAAAGTAGACATAAAAACTGCCTCCCTTTATTATTTTCCAGAGCTAGTTTCTTCACTTCAAGTGAGCCAGTGTTTTGGTCCCTTCTAATGTGTAAGAGGTCACTCATTACCAACTTTCACCTTTCTCTTCAACCTCTCCCTCTCAAATTTTTCATTTTAGCTTATAAATATGCCCTAGGACTACCAATCCATAAACAGCAAAAAACAAATTATTTTTCAAATCTTTTCTCCTCTATACTGACATAATACTTGTCTCTCCGTTCAAAAAAAACCAAGCTACTCAAAAGTACAAGATACAGTTTATATTATTATATTTTATTTTTTCAGAATTTCTTTTTTTTTTTTAATAAACACATATTATTTGTTTCAGGGATACAGGTCTGTGATTCATCAGTCTTATACAATTCACAGAACTCACCATAGCACATACAGTTTAGATCTCTTCTTCATTTTCCTTTATTCCTCAGCACTTTACAGTTGGGGTTCTGCCCACATTACACTCTTATTGAAATGACTCTTGCCAAGGTTACCAGTTAGTGCCCATGATGTCCACTCTTCCTTCCTACTGGGAACTTTCATCCTCCCTAGGCTTCAGGTACATTTTTTCTTTTTTCATTTTTTTTTTCCTCCTACCTTTTCTGAGTGTTTGTCCTCACTCCTTTCTGTAAACTCTTCCTTCAATACTTCTTGCATATAAGCTACTGTTTTCTTAGATTCTGTCTCTGAATCTTCCTTATCACTCTTTCACTTTATCAAGACAGGATAAGCTAAGTTACAACTAATAACTCCTATAATCTCAGTGGCTTAAAACAATCAGTGTTGATTTCTTGTTCAGACTACATGTTCATCTCAGTTCAGTTGAGGATCTCCATCACATCATCTTCCTTCAGATGAACAAGTTAACAAATTCTCCATCACTTGCATATTCCTGGTCACGGTGGTAGGGGGAAGAGAACATGGAAAAGCATGCACCAACTTAAAAATTTCTGCCCCCAAAAGGCATAAATTCTTGCCTTTCAATCTTGTTGGCCAAAATGAGTAATATAGTCAAACTGAACTTCAAAGGGGACAGGCCAGTATAATCCTGTAATGTGCACAAAGTAAACCAGAATATCAGAAAATAACAATAATGACCATTACAGTTTCTGAATTATTTCATCCAACAAATGTGGTTTAAATTACAACATAAATGCTAATGACTTGCAAAGCTATATCTTGGGCTCATATCTCTTAATCTATGTACCCATATATACAACTTCCTACTTCACTTGGATATCCAAACCTTGAAGTCAACCGTCCCTACACGAAGTCAACACTAATCCTTCTCATCTTGGTCACCTTCTAAGAATGCAAATTAACCACTTGGGGGATATTCCTGATGTATTCCTCTTCCTTAATCCATGTATCGGTGGTAACCTACTCAAGTTCAATCGGTGGTCTTAATACTGTTACCTCTCTTTCTGTTCACATTATTATTGTTTCCTTCATGTAATCTCTCTGTATTTTTTGCTTGGATTGCTGCAACTGACTCCTGTGGTCTTCTTGCTACTCAACTTAATCTCTCTCAAACTTTCCTCAGTCACTGCTGTCAAAATTATCTACCCACATCACAGATTTGATCACCTATTATTTTAAAAATCATGTATTGTTTGCTACTTGTTGACTTGAGTAATATCCAAACTTCATATATCACACCAGACCTTTCATCTCTCTCCACTTTCCCCAACTCATCACATTCCATGATCTAACAGTGATGATCCAGCTCACTCAAAGGTAAAAGAGAAGTGAAAGTAAAAGATACCCTCGGAAGGGAAAAAAAAAAGGAAGAAAGAGAACTTTTAAGTTGAATATAGAGCCTGGGATAGCCTATAGTCCGTGGGAGGAAGTTTCTCTCTATTCATTTAGAAAGTGAGTAGAAAGTCAGTCATGGGGTGGAACAGCCCTCAGCCAGATACAGATGTGTACCCGCACAGTTGACTGCCAGTGACTTCATCCTTCCAAGACAAATGTGCCAGGCTCACTGTGTAGTTAGGGGATGCCCAGAGCTCAACCAGAGTGAGGCACCGCATTATTCTTGCTCTCTAGCTGCCAGACTCCCAAGCTGCCAAATCAAAGAAGTCTTCACAACATGCTGCCAAGGAAGTTTTAGCACTTGAATCTTATCTAACTTGCCTGGCATGGAGAATATGATGTTGCCTCTTTAGCCAACATAATACAAGTCAAAGTTAAGGATAAAAACCAAACTGATGTAAATGCTGGAAAAATCAGCAGTATTCAGAGCTAAATTACAAGGTGGTATCAGATGGTTTCCAATTTGCCACACTTCCATTCAAATTGTAAAAATTGCATTTTTTATAATTAAGTTTTGAAATCCCTAAAATGAAAATATGAGATATACAAAGATGCAAATCAATAATAAATGAGCCACTTATTTATCAATAAAGGGAAACGGTTTATTATTAAACTGAAAAGCTTAAACATCCCCTAACTTCTGTTCAGCTGCAGAATCAATTAGATTTAGATTGCTTCTATATGGAGTTTTAGTTTTAATTTTTGCTACAGAAACAAGACAGGCTAGGAATGCAATATGGGGATAATATTACATAATTATTTGTAGCTGAAATATTCTGCAATGTGTTTTGTTATATTTATTTCAGAAGTGCTGAAAGTCATTTATATCTACCAATACCTATATACTTGTCATGTAGATTATATATTGTATATCATATATACTACAGAACATAAATTATATAATTATATATGTGTATTATATCCACCACATACTTATTTTTGCCTAAAAGCTGGAAGTATTATCTGAATATGTTGGAATTATATGTAATTTCAACACATCATAGCCTTTCTTTCTTATTTACTAGTTCTGTGAAAGCAAAATAAATATTACCACTGAACTATTTTTTTAATTGTAGAAAGAGAAAATATTGCATGATTAAAAATTGAATACTGTTCATGGAATGTGAGGAATAGAATCCAGGTCAGATGATTTTTTTGTTTGAGATCAAACCTTTACAGAAAATAATCCTTTAAAAGTAATATTGAAGATTGATAATATTCTTTTTGCTCTAACACTATAATTAGTACTGTGTTTTCCCCAGTTGTCTGTAAGTGAGTCTTCTTCTGGCTTTTCCAAATAGTGTGCCAGCCCATTTTCATTATCTCAAGATCAATTGGCATTTCTGCACCTTCACGGCCCATCTTTCATATCCTGAACCTGCTGCCATCAAAGACACACACCCAGGGCCAAGCTGTATAATAGTGGTTTCCAGCAGTGACAGCAGGCTTTTTGGCTAGTTCTGTCTAGACAGCTGGGGCGGTGGCTCACACTTCCCCTGCCGGTCTGTCAGACAGACCTGAAGTTTGAGTAGTTCTGCAAACCTGCATCTTAGGTTGATTATAATTTGCTGTGAATTCAAAGAAGTTTCACGTAAAAGACAAAATATATTTTTTCACACTGATATAAAAAATATGTGTGTGGAGATATATATATATATATATATAGTGCACACATACATATATTTGGTTCAGTTCCACAAATAGAGATCTTCTGTGTGCAAGTACTACATATACATTTATAAACTTACATTTAGAGCCTACAGTCTACCTAGCAGGTGAGCTATCATAGGTTAGAAAGTTGCCCCCCCCAAAACACACACACACACACACACACACACACACACACACACATAAGTTGCCCCACATCATTTTACTTTGTTTCTAAAATATGATATAACTTAAACCTAACTGGAAAAACGCATGCTGCAACTAGTCAAAATAATGAATAGATTTTCCTGTGTAAAGCTTCCTATCATTTGTTGAAAACATCTAAATGATAAAATCCCGATTTCCTCCAAATTCATTCACAAGCATGAATAATTTTTCTTTTTTTATGCACAAACCAAAGCTTTGAAGTGTTGTCCTCCTCATTAATTTTACATTTATCTATATACCTCACTTGTCATATTAGTAATGGAGAAGTTCTTTAAAACTTACTCATTATTAGCCATTCTTAGTCTCACTAAGCCAACAATGTCTCCTGAACTGAAATGAATACCTTTTCTATTGTGTAGTTTCCAAATTCCTTACCAAAAAGAAAAACTAAGAAAAAAAACTTAAATAAAACTGGAAATACTGAATATGCCATAAAATAAATAAATTAATAAAATAGGTGATGAAAACTAAAATAAAATTCAAGATTTAAAATTGTTTTATTTATTTATTTTTTTTTTAAAGATTTTATTTATTTATTTGAGAGAGAGAGAATGAGAGAGAGAGCACATGAGAGGGGGGAGGGTCAGAGGGGGAAGCAGACTCCCCGCCAAGCAAGGAGCCCAATGCGGGACTCGATCCAGGGACTCCAGGATCATGACCTGAGCCGAAGGCAGCCGCCCAACCAGCTGAGCCACCCAGGCGCCCCTAAAATTGTTTTAAATACCATTTGTTTGCTGACAAAAAACTTAATTACTAAGCAATATTGTCTGCTACTTTCCCTACCCAATCTTTCTCTATAAACCAACTTTCCTTGCCCAGTTCAATATTCAAAAAACAATGAATTACGTCTTGCTCGCTTTTCCCATACCATACTGAAGAGTTGGTACAAAAGAGCCTGCCAGTTGATCTTCTAGTGTGACACATTTTCTCTCCACTCGTAAGCTACAGCATTGTACAAACTAACTCCTGACTCTCCCTAACTCCGCACTTTCTGTTTATCTTCCATTCTTCAGTAGCAAAATCAAGCACTTAACTGAATCATATTCATTTCCCAGAATACCGTAGTCAAAAGTGATTCCCCTTTGTCATTACATTAACTCTTGATCACATGCTCTGTGGTCCCACTCAGTCATGTAGTACTGCCTACGCATCAGAAAAAGCCTTTCCAATCTGCCATCCCATGTATCTCCTGATTCTATGTCTGTACCAACTTTCACAATTCTGACATGCCATAAAGATGTGTCCTTTTAATGTCATGAAGTACAGACACAAAACCTTCCTATTTCACCTACTTTGATAAGCCCATATTTCTAACTATGTAGGCATAAATATGGCATCCTTGCAACTCTGTGGGCCAAAACCCAGAGAACAAAAGTGTTTCAGAGCTAAAAAAGAACCTTAGAGTTTACTGGGCAGATCCAGCCCTTGTTTTTTTCATGTTAAGCTCATTAACCAATTATCTCAAATAACTTGTCTAAGGTCACACAGGTTGTGACAGAGCTGGTTCCAAAATCATAGCTTCCTAACTCTTATTGACTGCCTTCCTTCCCAAAGAGATGCACATCAAAATAGATCCTTGTGGTTACTCTCTCCTGAACACCACTCTTTTTTTCCATCCTTCCTCGTCCCCATTACTCCACCCTCCTCTAACCTCTGACTTCTGTGCATTTTTCCTTGTATTCATGTACTCTGTTAACTAGTCAAAAGTTGGTGGTATTTATTTCCTTTCAATACCTATAGCCTTTCATTTATATTTCTCCTGTTGAATTTATCATAATCTACCATGCATAGTAGTTATTTATATTCTTGTTGTATCTTGCTATAAGAAAGTCAGTTACTTAAGAGAGAACTCACTGTGTCTTACAGACCCTTGTAGCCCTTGTAGTTCTTAATAAATCATTGTTGAACTGAATACAATTTCACCTATCACAGGATATAGCTGGTTGAGAGGCAAATTGGTTATCACTCAACATTTAATCTATCTGATTTGCCATGGTTTAAGATGGTTTCTTGAGTTCAATATTTTTTTTGTTTTATTTATTTATTTATTTATTTATTTATTTGAGAGAGAGTTAGAGAGAGGATGAGAGCTGGGGGAGGACCTGATGGGGAGGGAGAGGAAGATAATCTCAAGCAGACTCCACACGCTAAGCACAGAGCCCACGCCAGGCTCCATCTCTTGACCCTGAGGTCATGACCTGAGCCAAAACCAAGAGTCAGATCTTAACTGACTGAGCCACCCAGGCACCCTGAGTTCAGTATTTCTTATTTTGTCATTGTTGTTACTTGCAAGACCACAATAATAAACTATAGCAAAAAGAAATTCAACTTCTTCAGTTACATCCAATTCAACTAAGTTGTAGATTGTACTCTCCTAGAAAAAAGCATGTCTTTGTCATCTATAACAGAGCTACCTTCAGAAAAGGCTCTGTGTATATGTTTATTTAAATATTGGTGCTAATGCTGGAACAGTAAGTGACGGGGAAACATTTGGGCTTAAAAGTATCAGAATAGCAGTATTAGTGTTCAGAATTCTGAATTGTGATACAGAAGTTTTACTTTGTGCTTGTCCTCACTGCCAGAAAAAAATTTAAATGACCCCAATTTTGTGATTTTCTTTCTGTTGTCTTAATATTATGTGGTCACCTATGACACAGTAAAAGTGACCACTATTTCAGAATATGCATAGCAGAGTTCAGTGTAGAGTTGATTTTGAGTAAAAGCTAAATTGAATGAGTCATTGACTAATTTACACTAGCCTATCCCTGAACTTATTTTTTTGATATCTTTGATACTTATTTTCTGTATGAGAAAGAGAATTTAGAAACTCATATTTCATTTATTTTGTAGGTGAAAGTAATGTCAACAGTTTTCCTCAAGCACAATAGATTTTCTTTTAGAACCATCATACAACGGAAATACTTTCTTTCTTAACAACATTCCCAGACAATCATCTTAACAGTTGGGTTTCCCATTGTGCTTAACAATCTGTGAGCACAACAGCTGCTTCAGGATATATGCTACCACTTTCTCACTCATATATGTCAATGCCACATCATCTCAACTAAGTGTGGGTAACCCTCATAAGAAAGAAAATGTTCTGTAATCCTCATAAACCAAAGCACTACTTACATTCATAGCCAGATTTTCTGGGGGGAAAAAAATTACCTAAAAGGCATTGTGTTGTCAGTAGCTCCGTATTTCAGATAATGAGAAAATATGAAATATGTTCAAAATGGTCTTTTATGACCTGTTGCTGTGTGACATGTTTATTAGCATAGACAATGTATTTCACCATTCAATTACTTTCTGATTGTGCTCTCATTCCTATCTGTGGGTCCACCATATTTACAACTGTTTTCGTGGCTGACTCTGCACTTGCTGCATTTTATCTTACTTTGTGTAAAGTAAAATTAAGAGGGTGTTGTTGGAATAGAAGAGCCTCATAAGTACTTATTAATGAAACCCAACTTAAATACTTACAACTGGTACTCAGACCAGCAACCTTGTTTGCAAATGACATTCCACGAAATAGCAAATGAAATTTGGAGTGCACCAGCCTATGGCTAATCTGAAAACAGGCTATTCTGTCGTGCTGTCTCCATGGCAATTTACTCTACCTTTACAAATATTTAGATATTAATTTTCCAAAAAAATATGTATTGAGATACATACTAAATGCAAGGCACTGTGCCTTACATTAGAGTATTTAATGTAAAAGTACCTTGACATTATATATTTAGAATCACTCAGTGAAACAAAGCCCTTCTTTAAGGTAAACTTCTATTATAGTGAAAACCCATTCAGATGTTACTCAAGAGAAATTATTGAATCAGGAATATCACACTTTTACATTCATGAATCTGGCATATATAAAGAGAATTATAAAAATAAAAAATCATAGCAAAAGGTGTGTGAAAAACATTTATTCTTCTTTGAGTGTTGTAATGTCTTTCTCCAAAAGTTGTTTTCACCACCTCACCACTCCTCACACCCACAGAGCCATAGAACTGACAAGTTATTCCACCAGCTAGTCAACAGATCTCATTAATTCAAAGCTTAGAAAAGGCTAAATGATAAATCATTGTAAACATCTTCCCTCGGGGTTAATTATGGAGCCATAATACCTGCATCCAAAGAGTCTGTGGAGATGCAAGGATGAGTCTGATTATGTCTAGAATAAGTCTTTGAATTGCTTAGTGAATAAGCTATACTAATTTGCAGCAATATTGTTATTATCTATTGCCATGAGATTGTTAATTTGTGTTTATATAATGTCTTTCTTAGATTAATTGGAAATGCTTCATTTGAAATCAGAGCAGTCTCTAGAGAATGCTGCTAAAATGTTTTATCCATTAAAAATAATTCAAAGCCAGTTAACTGGCCAATGAAAAACATTAATGCTTTAGGAAGTCTCTTCTCCACACTTACTTTGGGTCACCATGCATGTCTGTATTTGGTTTTTGAATTAAACCTCTGTGTAGTGTATTCCATGTTAGGAAACACCAGCAGAAATGAATACACTCTTTGTGATGCAAGGGATTATACAGTGATTGAAATGATCCATCAGCTCTTTTCAGTGTGTGTGCATAGAAACAGCTTGCTAGAGATTGGCCTCAAAAGGAAACAACCATCTTATATTTTAATTGCATATTTTATGGCATTTAATGATTATTAACAATGTGCATGTAATCCCATGGGCTCCTCAGAAAAATTCTATGAATCCTCATGAAAATAATGATAATAAAAAATAGCTACTGTTTATTCAATAACTGCAGTGTACAAAGTATACACTAGGCATACACATAGGCCTTTTTTTTTTTTAAGGTAACTGTAATGCATACTGTAGTGTGCCACTCAGACCCCCCTCTTAAGAACAAGGCATTTGTTTGCCAGCTGCTGGAGGGTTAGCTTCTGAGCTACTTCCTAGGAAATTCCTTTGGCCATCTCTCCCAAGAGAACTGTCTCCCTCAAAATTGCATACCCTTTTCTCAGAAGAGCCTACATCCAATGATTTGATGATAAGGTACAGAGGCCTGACTAACTTACCTCAATTCAAGACATCTTAATTCAATTAATCCTATTTCAGAGTCCTCCATGGGATTGGCTGACACCTTTGTTGCAAGTATATTGAAGATGAACTTCTCTTGCTTCCCATACTTCTTCACAGATATTATTCCTGAGAGCACCTCTTCTCCACAGTAAACTTCCTCCACCTCGATGTGTTTCCTGTCTAACCTGACCTAAGATTCTACATGAATCTCAACATTATGGATGAAAAAACTAAGGATCAGAAGGAATATAAGAAATAAGCTTCAAACCCAGAGCTTTTTGTAACTCAGTATTGTCTGGCTAGGAGGATACAGAACCAAACTCTAAGAGCTCCTATTTTCTAATGAATTATTTCAACTATGGGAGTAGGCATATCTATGTGAGACCCAATAAAACAAATTCTTTAAGAATTTTAGAAAAAGAAAAGGTTATTAAAGAGTTAGCCACATCACATTTTTAAAGTAATATGATCTAGGAGCACCTGGATGGCTCAGTCCTTTAAGTTTCTGACTCCTGATTTCAGCTCAGGTCATGATCTTCGCCTCAGGGTTGTGAGATCCCAGGGTTGTGAGATTGAGCCCCACCTTGGGCTCCCCCTGGGCATGGAGCCTTCTTAAGATTCTCTCTCTTCCTCTTCTTTTGCCCCTCCCCCCCAAATTAATATGATCTAGAATTTTAAACTCTCTACTGAGTTTGTTTATGAAGGTAGCAAATTTTAATTCATTCATGTACTATTCCATTAATTTTAAATTTTACAAGGTTTAACACAAAGAAATAATGAAGATTTACACTATTTAGAGATACATGAAGGGAAAGTAAGGAAATAATGGAGATTTGCACTGTTTGGGAATACATGAAGGGAAAAAATTCTATAAGCAAATTCCATCTCAAAGATATATAGCTACTGGTTGGACTGTTAGTCTTACAACATTAAGTGCAAATGACAGAAATTTGCTTAATATGTTTTTAACTTTTGCTTTCTGTCTTCATATTTATTTAGAAAGAACATTTGTTAGTCTGTCAATATAAGTATGTTAGTGACAGAATAAACTAAAAATATCCTTTTTCTACAAACTTTACATTCAGAAAGCAAGGAACTAAAATATACCTAGCATTTTATTTTGCACAAAAATCATGGCCCTACATAAAGTAGTGCTAGAAATTCTACACAGTACCATTCCTAACAAGGATTTTTTTTTAACTCTAAAATTGGAGCAGCAAAGGTCTTCCATAGCAATAAGATATTGCAATAATATTTAGGTCATTTGCATAATACGTTTGGAAACTAATACCCCCACATATTTTCAAGAAAAGATAATCATTTTCCTACATGTCCTTATAGCAACACTCTAATGCTGTACAGCATTTCAGATTTGTATTACTTATAAAGGGTTCTATCACTTACCAGGCTCATATCCCTCTGTGAGATAAAAGCCTTCTTATTCTAGGTCGTATTATTTTGTTCATTCTTCTAATGCCTTACACATTAGCCTCCTGAGCCCAACTTTCTTGGAATTAAAAATAGGAAAAATTAAAACAGCAGTGCAATGAAATAATTTGGCTAAAAGCTCTTTGGTTTGCTTTCTGTGTTTTTCTGCATAAAATACAAATTATGCATGACAGAAAACAAAATATAATTAGACAAAGAAAAGTCAAAATATATAATAAATTCTGAAAAACACACGAAATTTGAAAGATGCATTTTGCCAAATTACCAGATCACTTATCAATCTCAACCACATATGAAAAATTAGGGATTGAAAACATTCCAAATGAACCAATTTGTCGTTTCAACTACATTATTGCTCAAACCCATTCTTGTAACCCAAATCAAGAACCATGATGATAATGCAGGAGTAGTACATTAGCTATAGACACAGGAACTATTCATTACTTGAATCTGAGGTAATGAGACATTTGATATATACATTATTTCTTTTCACTAGTTCTTGGTAAAACCAAGGACTGTTGAGAAGAAGCATGCTCATTTCTACTTTATGGCAGAAGTACCTAAGACAGACTCAAACTTGATAGTAAAACCATTCCAGCTGATAAATACAGTTGCTAATGAGTATTCATTGACATCATAAATCATAACTTGTGGACAGAGCCAACATTTTGCATGTAATAACCCTTGCTGGACACTTTACTGAGAAGCTTCTACTCTAGGAAGCTTGATGAATATAAGCAGAAGAATATCAGCACTTATAATGGAAATAGATGTAAAACCCACGCAACCACAGTGATTAGACTGCTTGTCCTTTTTATAGAATCATTAAAATCACTGTAATCTTAACAGCCACAAAATGAGCCTCTTAGCATTTGGAACTTTCTCACATGCCTGAACTCTGTGCTGCAAGCTATGCTCAGAAGGTAATACCTGGTTATATGAAAATAACGAGCACAGTGATTTAAACAAGAAAAGAGCATTTATTGCTACATATTAAAACACTACTATCTTTGGTTGCCTATTAGCACCACCACCAAGACAAATTTTCTAATTAGGGTCTGGGCTATAAGAGCTGTTGCCAGTAAGAGGCAACTTGTAGGTTGCATAAATGGAATGCAAAGTTAAAGAATCTCTAAATTTTTATAGCAAAGCTAGGGAATTGCTAAGAGCAAGAACACAAGAAATACCACCATCTTTTCAGATACTGAAGACCATTCTAGGTTTGTGTGCATAGAACTCGCGTGTGTAAGAACACCCTTAATCTAGCTTCACTCAAGCTAAAATAACAAGGGGCGTCTACAGGTTTTCCTTCTGTGTGTTTTAAGTCTTTAGTATTTAGGTTTGACAAAAGTAGTTATAAAAATTACAGAGAGGTGAATACAGTATCATGTTGTCCCTGCCTGGGACATAGCACCTCCTCCCCTAAGCCACTCCCTGCACCCAGAAATCTTTTCTTTCTTTTTTTTTTTTTAAAGATTATTTATTTATTTATTTGACACAGAGAGAGAGAGAGAGCACACAAACAGGGGGAGTGGCAGAGGCAGAGGGAGAAGCAGGCTTCCCGGTGAGCAGGGAGCCTGATGAGGGCTCAATCCCAGGACCCTGTGATCATGACCTGAGCCGAAGGCAGACGCTCAACAATTGAGCCACCCAGGCACCCCACACCCAGACATCCTAGAGCCTTTTCTTGTATAGCACAGTAACTAGAGGATGAGGATGGAAATAACTGCCCTGTGGTTTTTGTTTGTTTCTATCAGGCTGCTTAAGGGAATATTATTCCCAGTGGGCACATTTTCTGGGCAAGAAAATTACCTACATTCATTTCAGAGAGAAAAAGAGAGGAAGAAACAAAATCACAGAGCCAGGTAACCACTGTCCTGAGGGAATTGTTGTTGTTTGTCAACCTCCCAGTTGTTCATCTGTTCACGCAAAAACTGAGAGACCCGCTCCACTTTCAGCTGTGGGAAGAGTATATCTTTGGCAGCTTATAAATTATCAATGCTCTATACATACTTGATGCCATTTTTTTTGTCTTTTCCTTCAAAAATCTATCAGGTCTGTCATGCTTGAAGACATCAGATTTAAGAGGAAAGCAGGAGGAGGAAAGAGAAATAAAAGGATAATAGACCTGCAGCAACTTTATAGTACAATCTCTTCTTCATTCCCCTGCAGCCAGGCATGTAGGACCTATGTCATAAGAGTTCTAGAAAAATCAATAATACGTGGTTCTACCTCTGTGCCAAGTGCCTAATACTTGAAAGAAGACAAAGGTGCCCTCCGAGAGTTTTCAAACAGGCAGTAGATAAAGCAAGGATGATATTTTTAAAAGTCCTACTTAGTTTAAATATATACATGATATTTTACATATGTAAAATGTATTGATACTATGATCAGTTGGATCAATATTGAAAGCATCAGAAAAGTTTGGGAGGAGTTGAGGTTTAAGAGAAGCTGTGTATAGAGATGCCTGGGTGGCTCAGTCAGTTAAGCAGCCAACTCTTGATTTCAGCTCAGGTCATGATCTCAGGGCCGTGAGTTCGAGCCTTGCATTGAGCTCCATGCCCAGCGTGGAGACTGTTTGAGATTCTCTCTCTCCCTCTCTCTCTGCCCCTCCCCCCATCCATGCAGGCATGTGATCAAGCACTCTCTCTCTCTCTAAAAAAAAAAAAAAAAAAAGTGGTGGGGGGGAAAGCTGTGTATAGGATAGGGTTTTGACAGGAGCTACAAAATAGTAAAACTGGAAGTTTGGGCTTGAAGGGGAAATAAGAGTAAAGGAACAGAGGAGAGAAAAGGCAGAATATTTGTGAGGAAATAGTCATGATGGAAACAACATCAGAGCAATACATTTAAGCCAAAAAAGACATTATAACTAGCACTGAGTGACAAAAGAAGAAGCTTATACATAATATGGTAATTGAGAAGTCACTGAAGGAATTTTATTAGAGGAGAAAGACAACTGAAGCTGAACCTTGAGACATGAACTGATTATAATGTATTACAGAGCAGGGAGAGAGAAAATACCAACTCCAGTGGAGGCAAGACAGATCAACCAGGATGGTGACATAATTATGAAAAGCTACCAAAAGATGCACAAGTCAAATATATATGACTTTTGGAACTGGTTCGAATACAGACAGCAAAAGAGAGTGTGGAAACAAAGGTGATCCCCAGGTTTTGAGCCTGGTTTACTGAAAGTATGCTAGTGGCAAGAGGAGGAAGAAATATGTGAAGGAAAAACAAGTTCAGTTCTTGATATGTTGATATTAAGGGGCTTTCAAAACAAACAGTTGGAAAGGTTATGTGTGCAGGTTTGCACTTTAGAAACAAAATTTGAACCAGTCTTACAGTTACAGGAATTATGTGCATAGAAACGGTAGGTAGATATTGCAGGTTTCCATGCTCATGCATTGCCCAGTTTTGTGTTAATGTATTTTCACAACTAGCTGCACATGCTTGCTTTTTGCATGTTGTAAATAATTAGAAGTTCTTCAAGCCCATAAATCTTCATTTATGAAGAAGATGTAGGAACGGATGAAGTTCCCATGAGGCAGAGAATGAAGAGCCACACATACAAGAGGACCAAGGACAGAACCTGGGGCAGGCACACATTCAAGAGTTGGGATGAGAACAAAGCAGCAAAGAAGAAAAGGAGTGTCCAAAATGCAGAAGGAAAAAGAAAAAGGTGAAGAGACTCTCCATATTCTCATGAACATGGGACTCAGTACTGAGGACCTATTGGTAGCATTCTAATCTTAATAAAAATAAATCATTGATACACTAATGAAAAATTTCAGAGGAACAAATCAAGACCAGAGTCCCTAAAACAACACTTCCACACACATAGAAGTAGCAGGTGCCTGTTTCCCTAAGTCTTGCAGGGGTTTGGCTTTTGACCAATAATATTTTCAAAGAATTTTGGGATAAGATTTTTATTATATATTTTGCTCCTCTTCTTCATTTGTCATTAGCGGTCCCCAGGACATATGGCTGAGGGTGAATAAAGGCATGGTAAAGAGAGTGGTGTGGAATAACACAGTGTGCTCATTTCATTTCTCTTTCTTCAGGAGAAGGTAGAAAATAACAAATTATATATATATCATTAGAAAATAATTAGAAAGAAATTTAGCGTGAGACTGGATAAACAATAGAAGAATCAGTTGATGTGAATTTAAATTTTCTTCTTAAAATTACAAAGCTACAGCTCCAGGGAGGAATTCTGATGGATAAGATTTCAATATCTTTCCTCTAAAAACACAGAGATGTTGTAGGCCACCAGTTGCATGCAAGACTCAATGAGACATAGATTCTACGGACCACCAGAGACTCATATTCAAAACCACAGGATCAAAAAAGAAAAATTTTTTTTAAACACAAACTTGATTTTAGCACTCCGTTGACCAATTACCTGTATCTCCTTACAGTATTAGCCAACGTTTGAGGTAAGTTTTCTGACAAAGTTGCAAATACCAGCCAAGTCTTTCGACTTTGGTAAGAGGGAAAGACTTGTAATTAGCATCAAGAACCTTTTGAAACGCTTTGCTGTAATATTTTACCCAACCCCAGAGGACACCATATGGTGGCATTGTTTCTAAAGTTTGATTTAAATCCACCTAAGAAGATTTACCCAGGGTTTGAAGAACTTCTAATTATTTACAACATGCAAAAAGCAAGCATGTGCAGCTACTTGTGAAAATATATTAACACAAAACTGGGCAATTCATTAGCATGGAAACCTGCAATTTTAGAGTCAAAAAAGGGGGATAAATAGTCTGCTTTTCAGAAAGGGACAGAAACACTTAAAAAGTGTGCAAAATGATTCTATCCTTGAGAAACCAGCAGGAATAATAAAAATATAATTTAATTTTAAATTGAATTTTGTAATTTCTCAAACCTTGGAAACAAATTTGGGACACTTGATCACCAGTCTTAGTAAATATTTAGTAATATTATTTAGCTTCTAAATATGAAAATAACTATTAATTGGAGTTAAAAATAAGACAACAGGTCAAAATGGAATTGCTTGTGCTAAGCCCCACATCACCAAACCAAGTCTTAACTAGTTTTGGCTCTCCCAGAAGTGGAATCTTAAACCAGTCATTCAGGAATTGTCTGATCAGCACTACTTAGGTAATCTGCCTGATAGAAAACCTGCCATCCCCTAAAGGAAAGTAACTTTGCAATAACCAACCTGCTTTCTTGCCAGTATAACTTCCTTGTTCCTGCTCCTTGCTAACTATAAAAGTCTTTCATTTTGTTCAGCTCCTTGGAGCTTATCTGCTAGATTGCATGCTCCCCTATTCAAATCAGTTTTTGCTCAAATAAATTCTTATAATTTTTAATAAGCCTTAGTTTATCTTTTAATAGCTCTGGTGTCAGAAGAGGGAACTGAGGGAGACCCCCAAGAGCCCCCAGAGCAACGAGCAACAAGATGGAAGAACCTGCTGAGCCTCTTTCTCGCTGCATCTGAGGTAGTGGGAAGTCACTCCCAGATCCTTGTTTTTGCTTTATGGGCTTTCAGACTTTATTTGAGCATTTCTTTTTCCAGACTGGGTGCAGGATCCGGCTAGAGTTGGACTGGATCTGATTAAGAAATTGGACTGGGTCTTGGGGTCAGACTATGTTCACTGTGAGGCCTCAGGTGAATAAAATTTTGTTTTAAGGTGGAACAAGTAGGCTAACATTATCAAAGATAATTTTGAATTACAGTGGCCACAGTGAAGAACTTTCAACCACCTTTAGATAAGCTTATCCATTTATGAGGGACCCTAGAGAAAAGGGGGTCTCAGCCAGGCACTCAACTTTTAAAGGGTGGAGGGGAAATTTATTTTTCCTCCTGTACAGTTTCTGATGGCCAGGATGAGACCTATTGGAATGTCCCATTTGCTCTGGAGCCTTCTGATGCGATCCTGGGAAAAGTGGCAGAAGCTGGCAAAGGGTGAAAATTCTTAGTAAAGTTGGATTTTCCAGATCTCTATCTGTGGTGCCTGGTCAAGAGAGGAAAGTAAAATTTCATACTGTCCCTTCCTTCCCAAATTCAGATTGGCAAAGGAAAACATTTGTAAGAATTAGATCTTTGAATTGTGACTGACGAATTTGCTTTTGGGTACCCATTGGTTATCAGTCTTTTCTATTTTAGGGACAGCTATTGACTTCATGTTTGTCTCATTTAGTGTACTGCGAACTTGGCTTGGCAGCCATCAGGTTGGGGGCCCCCACAATATGACCAGACAGAAATGTATGTTGCTCTCCCTTTGTGAGTAGGTCTGTGTCATACCCTAGAGTCAGATGTTAATGGCAATGCTCAGAGTTGTCCACGGCCACTGCTGCTTCTTTCTTCCAGCTAAAAAAAAAAAACAAAACAAAACCAAAACAACAGAACAGAACAAAAACTGGCTAATGCAAGCCATTGCTGCTATAGTTGTACTGAGATACCCATTTAAGCCTAAGGATGAATGGGTGGTCCCCAGTTGCATGCAAGAGATGAGGAGAACCCCGCTGTGCCAGTGGTATGCTGGAAAATATTTAATAGCATGCTCTCCAGAAAAAAAAAAAAAATCCCTGGTTTGTAGCATTTTTTTTTTGTCTTATGGCACAAATACTCCCACTTTGGTGGATGTTATGCTACTAACATGATATAACTGAATACAGAACTGGGAAGATATGCATGTAATCAGCTTCCATGAGCAGTGCACAATAGCCCCAGCTCACTACTGACTTCTGCTGCCCAACCATTTCATTTGTCTCCAGGAGTTGGGGCCGTTTGGGCTCTGAACATTATGACATTGAAGGAAAAACTGAATTAGGATGGTTGCACAGGTCCTCCTAGACTAACGTAAGGCCTTCAAAGAATTGCAACAGAAGAACTAAAAACTATTAAAAATATAATTACAAACTCTCCAGACAGTTTGCTGGGTTTGGTATAGAGCATCAAGCCAGAAAAACAAACAAAAAACAACACCTCTACTTTCTTAAAGGCAAAGTAGAAATTCAAAGGCCTCTTCATTGTTGTGGATGCATGAGGCTGAGGTGCACATTTGGGAATAAGCTAAATGGAACACCCAGTACCATGTTTCTACCATCTCCTCATAGCCATCAACCTTCCAGGAAAAGAGGAAGATCACTAAAGTTTCCTTCCTGAGCCTAATCCCATCACCAGTGCCTCTTCTGAGAACTTCAGCCTATCAACTGCTCATGATTTCTCATTCTTGGCCCTAACTAAATGCCATCTTAATTTTTTCTTTCTTTCTTTCTTTCTTTTTCTTTCTTTCTTTCTTTC